>NC_143564.1:30109659-30412272 GCF_054136105.1 Typopeltis vanoorti | reverse complement strand
TGCAACTAAATGTAAGATTTTGAAATTTGGCATCCACAGATGGGATGCTTCATACTCACTTGGTGGAGTGATGCTGGAAGAAGTAAAGGAAGCAAGGGATCTTGTGGTGATTGTGGATAGAAATTTCAAGTTCAGAGAACATATTACAAGGGTTGTGAAGACGTCTCAGAGAATTGCTATAATATTGAGGAGGAAATTGACTGAGAGAAGTGTAGTGGTCCCGTATTGTGTAAAGCTTTGATTAGACCACATCTAGATTTCTATGTTCAGATCTGGTTACTGAGATTTGAATTGGATGAAGTAATCTTGGAGACAATGCAAAGATAGATAAAAATTATATCAGGACTGTACAATATTGGTTATGGGGATATACTGAAAGCATCCATGCAGACTGCAGTTCGATGGATATAAGACAAAGTGTGTGGTGGTGGTGGGGATATGATTGAGACACTTAAGCTGTTGAAGAGTTATCATATTAACACTGAGATTTTTCATGTGGCAAAATGAGAGGAAGGAACAAGGACACTGAGCCATCTCTGGAAGTTACAAAAGGAAGTAGTGAGTAAAAGGATGAGATGAAGTAAGTTTTTTGCATGGAGAGTTGTAGGAGTGTGGAATGCATTGCCTGATAGGGTGGTGAAAGTGCAAACAGTGGATGAGTTTAACAAGTGGTGAAATATTCTATGTATTGACTAGTGTTGGCCTCTTTCAATGAGTATTGTGACTCCACGCAGATCAAGAAGATAATGTTTTGGTTATTGTTAAAAAATCCACTTCTCACTGTGTGTGTGTGTGTGTGTGTGTGTGCGTGCGTGCGTGCGTGCGTGTGTGTGTGTGTGTGCGTGCACTTCTTTTGCTAGTGAAGGCAGACTTTTTTATTGAATGTACAAAACCACCACAAAAATAAAAGCACCTTTTTTTAGTTTATACCCAAACAGCATTATTTCATTAATTATGTTTTTGTTATAATAATAATAATAATAATAATGTATGTTTTCAAACTGTTTTCTTACATATAAACGATTATTGTTTATTTTTCTGGTATACAGATGTGCACCATCAACCAAATTACTTTTTTGGTATGAGAAGATGGTGGGCTTCATATATTATTATCTGGGTATTGGCCTAATACAGTCTTAAGATTCATTGCTGTATGCCCTTATTAAACGTTATTTACATTTCTTTAAAATCATTCACTGACAGTACACTCACAACAGAACTATTAAAAAATTTCTTCTACATATATCCAGAAATATATTACATAAAATATACAAAATTTCAACATTATCATGATATAGCTATTTCCTTTTCCAACTCAACTTTTCTTTTTATTAAAAAAAAAAAAATTATTAGTCCAACCCACGAGAGCTCTCAACATGATTGCACTATGCCTATAAAAGTTTCTTTGTTCTATCATAACACTCATAGACCCATCATCACTTGATTGCCTGCCTGTGGATTGTTCTCCATTTTTTTCATCATTAACAAGAAATGCAAGTGACCATATCTGAGCACATCAATATAGGTGTAGTTACATCCAACCTTATAAAGAACAATAGTAACTTCCTTATTCCCACATGTCTTATGATCCCTCAAAATCTCTTATGTTGTTTTGATCCTTGATACTTTACTTTTTTTTTTGTCCACCTTTGCAATATACTCCTTAACTTCAAACCCCCTGTCTACATCACCCTTACATTTCTTTCATCAGTAATTTGTAATGCAGTTGCCTCAATGTACATAGCTTCTAATCTTTTCAACTCATAATGCAGAACCATACACTTTGCCACATTGAGCTAGTAGTCATTATCTTGTACAAAGAATATGTCATTCTACTGAAATCATCTTCCAGGATTTCTTTACCACCTTTATTTACTGTTACCCTTCCCAATTCAGTATAACTGGATTTTCTTCCCAAAGATCATCCCCAATATCATTAACATGCAAATTAAATAGCTTCAGTTCATGTACTGCTGTACCAGTGATCATTGCCTTCTTAATTCTGCTCCAGTTATACTACTCTAATGTCTGTAAGTAAGTTGCCCTCTTAACAATGCCATAGCGTCAAATCAAAATTCATTTTGCACCAGTTTATGCAACATATTTCCAGGAAGCGTCCTATCAAATACCTTTGCAAATTCCAACAATACGAGTATCATAATATAAGCCATTTTATTTTCCAACTGAACTTTTTTTTTTTACCATCCTGACACAATTTAGCACCTTAAAACCTTATACACACTCATGTGTATAAGGTTTAAAGGTGCTAAATTGTGTCAGGATGGTAAAAAAAAAAAGTTCAGTTGGAAAATATGGGCACTTGATGAGAATAGAGAGAAGAAAGGAATCTGTTAATGTGTTTCTTGAAGAGTTTGATGTTGTATACATTTGGAAAAAATGGTACAGGGTAGACAGTCCACGTCTGTTAATATCTTGTCCACCTTTTCTGAGATGCCATCGATATAGGGGATAGTGATAGATTTGCTGTAATCTAAGTTTGGGGGTTGGACAGTGTGGGTGTGTGGTGTTCTTTGTATTTGGTGGGAGGTGTAGCCATTGGCCAAAAAAAGTCTTTTTTTTAATAAGCCAAAATGCTATTTTACCGGCGAACATGTTAATAGAAAGGGGGATGGTAAATCCCTTTATGTTTTCATAGCCGGGTACGAAACTCGGATCAAAATTCATCGAAATCCATAGAGTTTCATGCCGAAAAAAATTATCGGCAGGCCCAAGTATAAATGATCACTTAGGTAGTACAACACCAGGTCAATTCCATGTAAAGGTGGAGCAAGCTCCCTCACTAACTTTAATATTCTTTCATAATGTAAAACCCAGCTCCTAAGAGATGTATATATATTGTTTTATATTGTTTTACATTATGAGAAGAGGTCACTACCCAGACCAGTTTCAACCTTTTTTGAGGTCTCATCAGTGAGTAGGTAGACCTGGAATATCAAGGTTTTAAGTGAACATGAACTTACATACCTCTACTATCGAATTGCCAAAGTGGTGTACTCCTATATTTAATGTTAATTACTAATTTAATAAGCTGAAAGGCTATTTTACCGGCGAACATGTTAATAGAAAGGGGGATGGTAAATCCCTTTATGTTTTAATAGCCGGGTACAAAACTCGGATCGAAATCCATCGAAATCCATAGAGTTTCATGCTGAAAAAAAAAAAAAAGTAATTAACATTAAATATAGGAGTACACTGCTTCGGCAATTCGATAGTAGAGGTATGTAAGTTCATGTTCACTTAAAACCTTGATATTCCAGGTCTACCTACTCACCGATGAGACCTCAAATAAGGTTGAAACCGGTCTGGGGAGTGACCTCTTCTCATAATGTAAAACAATATGTATACATCTCTTAGGAGCTGGGTTTTACATTATGAAAGAATATTAAAGTTAGTGAGGGAGCTTGCTCCACCTTTGCATGGAGTTGCCCTGGTGTTGTACTACCCAAGTGATCATTTATACTTGGGCGTGCTGATAGTTTTTTTGGCATGAAACTCTATGGATTTCGATCCGAGTTTCGTACCCGGCTATTAAAACATAAAGGGATTTACCATCCCCCTTTCTATAAAGTCTTTTTTTATTTTTTTATTTGGGTGAGTTCTGTGTTGGGTACATGGTTATCTGAGCAAATTAATTTTTCCCAGTGGACTAGAGTTTTACAGTCCCAAATTGTTGGGGGATGATGTGACTGTTGATGGATGTATCTACCTGTGTGTGTGTGTGAGTGGGTGGGTTTTCTGTAAACTGTGAAGGTCAGGGATCCATTTGGTTGTCTTGTAACCAGGGTGTCTAGGAAGGGCAGACTGTTTTTACTTTCTAATTCTGTCACGAATTGGATCTTTGGATGTTGGCTGCTCAAATGGGAAAGGAAAGTGTGTAAGGTGTCCTGTCCATGTGACCAAATTGCAAACACATTGTCCGCATAGTATGGCCAAATAGTGGGGTTTAAGGGGGAGGGATTTAGGACATTCTTTTCAAATGTCTCCAAGCCAAGGCAAGGTGTTAAGAGTGGTACTGAACAGCAATAGGAAGGAGGACAGAAGACTGACAGTTTAAGAATGGAAAATGTTTACAATATTAAATAACCTTGAGGTGAATAAGGCTGTGGAACTGGATAAGATATCACCATGTATACTATGAGAATGTGCAGAAGAGTCTGCAGTGGCCTTGACTTAGTTGTTCAACAGAAGTCTAGTAATAGAAACAATCCCAGAAGAGTGAAGAGGGAAAAATGGTGCCACTTTATAAGGGAGAATCCAAGTCAGTAGTGTGAAACTATAGGCCAGCATGTACAGTGTATCAAGTATAATGTTAGCGAGGTTGGTTAGAGACAGAATACAAACCTGGATTGATGAGAATGGAAATCTTTTGAGATAGCAGTGTAAGTTTGTTAAGGTAAAGTCATGCTTTAGTAACTTGGCTACATTTTATAAAAGGAGTGACTAGTGAATTGACAGTCAAATAGGAATGGACAGTCATTTGGAGGGTTAGTTACAGGGATGGTTTAATGAGAGGAGCCAGCGAGTTGTGTATGGGGATGCAGTGTCTCAAAAAAGGAAGGTGATGAGTGGAATACCACAAGATTTTATTCTGGGATAACTGTTGTTTATGTGAAAGGAAATATTAATTTTTTGCTTATGATGCTAAATTAGGAAGAGCAATGTCAGGAAGTTCTGATGTGTTGTTGTTACAAGAGGATTTGAATAGGTTGATTCTTTAAGCTGAAGAATGGAGATGTCATTTCAATATTGGTAAGTATAAAGTTATGCAGTTTGGGCAGAAAAATGGAATGAGGTTTACTGTATTGGAGAAACTTTGATTCAGGAGGAGACAAGACATCTGGGGATCTTCGTGGATAGACGTAAGGGTTACTCAGAAAAGGTATAGAAAAGTTCCTCTGTATGACACACTTAGACCTCATTTGGATTTCTGTGTATATAAATGGTCATCTGGCTATATTGATGATTAGAAGACATTGAAGAGAGTTCAGAGACAAATAACCGAGACTGTCTCAGGACTCTGGAATATTGAGTATGAAGACAGAATGAGGGAACATGGTCTTCTGAGCTTGGGAGATAGGAGGAGGGGGGGATGATATGATTGAGATGTGTAAGCTGGTTAGAGGAGTCTATCAAATAGACACAGGGGAATTATTGCATAGGATGATTGAGTGATGTGAGAATGAGAGGTCATCCTTGGAAACTGTATAAAGGTCATGTAAGGAAGTGAAAAGGAGGTTTCTTTCTTGGTAGTGGTGAATGAGTGCATTGTCAAAGTGGGGGGAATGCTCCAACATTGAATGTGTTCGAAGCAAGTCATGATAGTTATTGTGATCTGTGAGGGTTCATCTTCCTGCAATGAGTCTTCAGACTCCATGGAGGCTTGAAAGTAATACTAATACTATTTTCAGTGGAGAACCTATAAAATAAGTTTTAAAAAATTCAGCTCTGTCATGTCTGGTACTTCCCTGTTTATTTATTATTTTATGTTATTCACTTATCTTATTTAATTTCAGCTCTTCCATTGCCGACAAATTTATATTCTTTAAGTCAACTGTGCCAGCCAGCAACTGAAGTCTGAGACACAATTTTAAGCTACTGAAAACAATATAGGGATCAAGTGGTTTGCAGTCGTGGTCCCCCTTTCTTAGTTACTAATGGATTCCCCTATTACTTATGCATGGTCCGGAATTTACAAGTGGTAACTCAATTCTCAGAACAATGACAGATTCACGTGGTTTGAATTAAAGAAATACATTTATTTAGACAAAATACATATATACACTTTAGTCAGAATTTCAATTCTAAAGAGCCTGAACTCTCCCCCCCCTCTTAAATTTACATATCCAAAAAAATTTACTCTAAAATCTTATAGTATCAATCTCACACTCTTCTTTGTATAACTATATTTAGGCTCAGTTAATTTCTACTGAGTTGCTCAGTTCCCATAGGAATAACACATATACATAGATACATTCTACAACCCTAGTGTGAAGCATATCAGACGTACTCCATCTTGCAAAATTCACATGAGACAATATTCTCTCTTATGTTCAGGCTTTATCCTCCCCCAAAATTCAGTTAATATTTAAATTCAAATTTAATACAATGATAACAGTGTTTCTTCTAACATAAACAGTGCGAAGCCTTGGTTTCCAGCTCAGCTTAAGCTTAGGGTGTCACTTGCTCTTTAGACGTAGACAGAATGTCCAAAAGATTACAGTTCTTTAGATACAAAGTAGAAGTTGACTATATGGAGCTCCTTAACGTTCTGTTTCCAATAACCTCTTTGGTTATTATTCAAGTTTTAATACGAAAGCTTGCATCTTACCGTTCTTGCCTTTCTGGTAGTTATTGGGACTTCCTTAACTAGACTTCCGTGTTTCCTCACCGTATATCTCTTATGGCGTCTGTGCCATACTTCTATTCTTTTTGAAAGAGATTAACCTCTTCGCTGTTTTATATGTTGGCATGGCTAACCAACGGCCCTTTTCTGGAACTCTGGCCGCATTCCTCAGTTGTGGCTATGGTCGACACAGCACGTACAGCAACGGGAAATGTTGCTGGGCATGGCGGCAAGCTTCACAGCTATCCAGCACTTCGATCAGGAACCAGGAACAGAAAATAAGAGTACGATTGAATTCCGCACCAAAAATGCCCTCTCTTGGTTGCTACGTCACGCACATAGTGGCGGCCGATTGGTCACCGCAGCTCTGAACTGTTTTTGACATGGCTCAATGCATGTATTATCTTATATACATCTTTCAGTAATTATACATAATTTTCCTCTGTTAATTAATCTACAAACATTATCTATTTAAGTTATGGGTTAGTCAAAATTCACTTAATATCTACAAAAAATGTTTAGACACAGTTCTGAGTTACCAAGATGCACATTTTCTTCTGGAGGCATAAGCCTGTCCATATCCATGGCATTTAACTTTACCTTATGTTGGGTCGGAAATAGGATGACTCATTAAAAGTGAGTTGGCACTTTTTCCGACACAACAAAGCCCCCTCCTTTATCTAAAATTTTACTTTAATGAAGTTATAGAAAAATTTTCTCTGTTAGCAACATCCCCTCCTTTCTCTGGGAAAAGTTTGACCTCTTTGCCTACTCCTAAACATGTATCTGAGTATTTATCACTGGTTTGGTCTTTACTTTCTGCCTTTTCACAGGTATTAGTCATCTCTTTTTCTGTGACAAGATCATCATGCATTTCCTTGATCCTAAATTTGTCCTTTCTATTTGGACCATTTTCAGTGCACTGAGGATTGTCGTGCAAAGGTTTGTCCCTTTCTTTTCCTTTTTTATGGCTCTGATTGGCATTGTTTGGATCTCTTGTTCAAAAAAACTTAATCTCCCGTTTGGGGTAGTCACACAAAAATCCATTCATCCTCAGAAAATCCTCCCCTAAAATTAGCCCTATGTGGGAGATGGAGTTCTTTGGTAGAACCAAAAAGTTTTGCCATGCATATAATCCATACTCAGGTAGTCCCGCCTTTGGTGTCACTACTTTAGTAACGTGTATTGGGGAGGGGGATACCCCTGAAATCCCAACTGACTTCCTCAAATGCTTGATTCTCTTCTTTACACAAGGCCCAAGTTCATTAATGTGTTTCTCAGATATTATAGATGTTTGGGAACCAGTGTCAATTAGTGCTTCAAAATTCTTTCTGAAGATTCTTCCTTTCACTTTCATTCCGGGGAAATTTTCATTGCCCTGTTCCCCCCCCCCCCCCCCTTTTTAGTAGGTAATCTAGCACACGTGAGCGATGTCGTCTCTGTTCGTTATCTGGTTCTACGATCATTTTGTGCTATAAAGGAATCTCGAGCAATATGACCCAACTTGTTGCAGTTGAAACACCTGGGAATTTCTCGGCGGTAGTTTTTTCCACTCTCTTTCTCTGAGGACAAAAAGGTTTCTTTCTACAGCTTGCAGACATTTCTTCCAGCTTCTTCATCATGTGATCCATTTTCTCCAGCATAGGTTGCTGTAGTCTTTCAACCTCGTCGCTGACAATTTTCTTTACTTTTTCTTCTTGCAAAGAGGTGAGCATTTGATTTTTGACCGGATCAATTGTTAGCTGACTGATCACAGCATCAAGACGTTCCATGAGTGGTCTTTGTATCTTCTCTACCTCTTGCCTGACTATTCATCATACTTCATCGGAATTACTAGCACCTACTGCAACAGTGTAAATTGACTCAGAGTTGCTTTCTTTGTAGTCTTTTAATACCCCTTTTTGTTTCTCTTTTTCTTCTGTTTTGTCCCTCACAGGGTTGGATTCTTGTCAGTGTGCATGTTTTCTCTATTAATATTAATGTGACTGACAGAAGTTCTGGGGTAAATGTCTCCCAACAACTGTTCCCTTTCAAGCACAGCATCATAGCATTCCTTTAAATTTTGTATCATCTTCCCAAGTGCAGTCTCCTTTAACTTCTGCCTCAAACCAATTCTAAATATCTGGAATACAGTCCATTCCAGATGTCGTTTTTCTTCATCAGGGACACATAATGTGTTTGCAAATGTGATCATCCTATTGTGGTAGTCAGAGACACTTTTATTTTCCTTTTGGGTTATACTCTGGAGGTTCCATAGGTCCTACGTTTTTTGTTTTGGAAAACTGGGAGGTTAGAATTTGTTTAAACCTCTGGCATTCCAAACTTTCCTTCAATAAGGGTGAGGAGTAGAGAAAGCTTTTCGCTCCGCCAACCAGTTTACTGCGAAGCAGTATGAGTAACCGGAAGTCACTCCATCGCCCTATCTTTCTGAGCTCCTCTCTATAGTCAAAATATGCCCCCACATCATCAGATTCTTTGCCAGAGAACTGAGGGAAGATTTGTTGGGGGTTTATGGTTTTAAAGAACTCTGGGTCACTCATCTTGGTTATATTAGGTAGGGACATACTTACCCTCTTAGATTAACACTTTATTCTTAACTCAAAATTTCACTACAATACTTTCAATTCTTAAATGAGTTCTGTTTCTGAGTTTATTGTGCACATTAAATTTTCAAGCGCATCCTGTCGACTGCTGTGCCATTATGTCTGGTACTTCCCTATTTATTTATTATTTTATATTATTCACTTATCTTATTTAATTTCAGCTCTTCCATTGCCGACAAATTTATATTCTTTAAGTCGACTGCGCCAGCCGGCAACTGAAGTCTGAGACACAATTTTAAGCTACTGAAAACAATATAGGGATCAAGTGGTCTGCAGTCGTGATCCCCCTTTCTTAGTTACTAATAGATTCCCCTATTACTTATGCATGGTCCGGAATTTACAAGTGGTAACTCAATTCTCAGAACAATGACAGATTCACGTGGTTTGAATTAAAGAAATACATTTATTTAGACAAAATACATATATACACTTTAGTCAGAATTTCAATTCTAAAGAGCCTGAACTCCCCTCCCCTCTTAAATTTACATATCCAAAAAAATTTACTCTAAAATCTTATAGTATCAATCTCACACACTCTTCTTTGTATAACTATATTCAGGCTCGGTTAATTTCTACTGAGTTGCTCAGTTCCCATATATAGGAATAACACATATACATAGATACATTCTACAACTCTAGTGTGAAGCATATCAGATGTACTCCGTCTTGCAAAATTCACGAGACAATATTCTCTCTTATGTTCAGGCTTTATCCTCCCCCAAAATTCAGTTAATATTTAAATTCAAATTTAATACAATGATAACAGTGTTTCTTCTAACATAAACAGTCCGAAGCCATGGTTTCCAGCTCAGCTTAAGTTTAGGGTGTCACTTGCTCTTTAGACGTAGACAGAATGTCCAAAAGATTACAGTTCTTTAGATACAAAGTAGAAGTTGACTATATGGAGCTCCTTAACGTTCTGTTTCCTATAACCTCTTTGGTTATTATTCAAGTTTTAATACGAAAGCTTGCATCTTACCATTCTTGCCTTTCTGGTAGTTATTGGGACTTCCTTAACTAGACTTCTGGGTTTCTTCACCGTATATCTCTTATGTCATCTGCGGCATACTTCTATTCTTTTCGAAAGAGATTCACCTCTTTGCTGTTTTATACGTTGGCATGGCTAACCACAGCCCTTTTCTGGAACTCTGGCCGCATTCCTCAGTTGTGGCTATGGTCGACACGGCACGTACAGCAACGGGAAATGTTGCTGGGCATGGCGGCAAGCTTCACAGCTATCCAGCACTTCGATCAGGAACCAGGAACAGAAAATAAGAGAACGATTGAATTCTGCGCCCAAAACCTATATACCTCATGTGAATGCCCTCTCTTGGTGGCTATGTCATGCACATAGCGGCGGCCGATTGGTCACCGCAGCTCCGAACTGTTTTTGACATGGCTCAATATATGTATTATCTTATGTACATCTTTCAGTAATTATACATAATTTTCCCCTGTTAATTAAATCTACAAACATTATCTATTTAAATTATGGGTTAGTCAAAATTCACTTAATATCTACAAAAAACGTTTAGACACAGTTCTGAGTTACCAAGATGCACATTTTCTTCTGAAGGCATAAGCATGTCCATATCCATGGCATTTAACGTTACCTTATGTTGGGTCGGAAATAGGATGACTCATTAAAAGTGAGTTGGCACTTTTTCCGACACAACAGCTGTTAGACATGTTAATTAGTGAAAATGCAAATTATATAATCAGATGTTAGAATAAGCAAAGGTAGTATTGGGGGTAGATAGTTGAATAAATTTTTGTGAAATAAGTGAGAGACGTTAGCCAAAACACTAAACTAGAAGTGTGCAAGACAGTGTTGAAATAATTTTTAAATTATGGATCGGACACTTCGTTAGAAATAAAGCAGTTGATCAAAGACCATGTCATAGATATGAGAGTTGTGAAGAAAATTAAGTTAGTGAATAAATGGCATCAGTAACAGAGTTATATTAAAATGAAGATGTTAGAAAGGAACTTGTCATTTGTTAGGATTCTAGGAATGTGAACAGAGCTAATCTAAGATGATTAGACTAAAACAGGTTATCTGGAAAATGATTTAGAGGAAGATCAGAATGTAGGTGAATTGATGCATTAAGTAGTTTTCCAAAATATAGGTTACAGTATTTGAGTCCTTACAAGTAAGAGATTAATTTAAAACGAAATTGTTGGAAGGAAATTATTAAAACTTAGTCTTGTACCACTATCCCATACACCTCTTAAGAGTACATATCAGGAATGTGATGAAGAATGTCTTGAACTTACTTGTCAGTTCATTGTCAAATAGTTATTACTGTCTGGTAGTATATTTTATATTGCCTAGTACTGGATGTTAATATTTTATTGTAATTGATTTGTTATTCTTGTATGTCATATATAATTTAAAGATTTTTTTTCCTCCCTAATATTTTTTTTTGTATTTCTTGGTAGAGTGTCCAACACGAGAACTCATATAGAGATCCCAAAGCCAAACACTGCTATGGAGAATCTGCCCCTGCTGTTCATTCAGGTGTTTCTTAACATTTGTACATAATTTCTGTGTATGGTTGTCAGCCATATAATTACTCCAAAGAACATCAGATATGTAAAATTTTTTTATGTATAAAACCATGCTCATGTATATATTTGTGTATATATTGTAAAAAAAAAATTAAAATAGAAAACTAATTATCAAAGAATTGAGAACATTTGAGAAGTATTTGTATATATTGTTATAAATATCAGTTGATATTATTTGCAAGCAGATTCTACATAAAAGTGAGTTATGTCATTTTAAGTAGTTACTTGACTAAAATTTATGTGGACTAATAGATGTGTAAACAAGCATTTGGCTATTCATCTTAGGGAGAGAAAAAAGTAAGCATTTCCAGATTGCTTTTAATTTCTATGAATAATTAAAATTCAGAAATTTTGAGAAATTTTATATTTTTACATGTAGTAGACAGTGATAAAAATCAAATAAATAGAATATAGTAAATTTTTTTTAGATTAAATTACACATCCACTGAGTAAATAATTTTACAGTATACCTATGCATACCATAAAATGATGTAAAATGCATTGTGATAAATTAAACCATAGTCTATAAATTAACATTTGTACTCCATTTTTTATAGGAATAAGTCTTTGTAAAAAAAAATCTAGCTGGCTTGAGGTGTGGTTGAACAAAGTGTATCATTTCTTGTTAATTAAATAAGTTACTTATGAAAATTTTCTGTATACTTCATATTTAACTTGCCATCTTCAGTAAAAGTTATAAGTGATAGATGAACTTATGAGAGAAAATAAGTAGCCAGGGTAGCTCACAGGATTACTTAATTATTGAAGAGCACAAACAAGCAGAGATAAGAGAGAAGTTATCATCCCTCTCTATATGGCCTTGATACAACCACATCTGGATTACTATGCTCTGATCAGGTCACTGGGTTTCCTGGCAATGAGGAAGTGGTGGAGAGACTTTAGAGGTGAGTGGTCTGTGGAATGCTCCTCCAGAAAAGGGGGGGGGGATTTGATAGGAATATTTAAGTTATTTAAAGTTTATAGGATTAATACAAAGAAAATATTTTGGTGCTTGCCTAGAGGGGATAGGACAAGAGGCCATCCCTGGGAGTTGGGTAAGAGTGTGATTAGCAAGGGTGTGAGGACTAGATTTTTCACTTTGGGGAGTGGTGAATGAATGGATTGGGTTGCCACAGTCAGTTGTGAGTGCGTTGTCAACTTCTTTAATTCACATGAAAACAAGGAAAATAAGTACATAATATTTATTTAAAGCCATATATTTCAGGCTGAAATATTCAATTTTAAATAAATATTATTTACTTATTTCCATGTATTTTCATGTGCATTAAAGAAACCTTGTGACACAGGTATCTCTTGAACAACAGTTTGTCTGTTAATGGTTTCAAGGAGAGGTATGATGTGTTGTTAGTTTGGATCTCCCACAGTGAGTCTTAGGACTCCATGGAGGTGCTCTTGCAATATAATAAGTTCATCAGTACCTCAGTGTGGGTATTGAGAAAGTTGACCAATACCTGAATTCAGGAATGGATGAATGTATCATATTCTAATCCATTCATCCATTCAGGAATGGATGAATGGATTAGAATATGATACTCTATAAAGAGGAGAGGGACAGTATAGCTTTGTGAAATGGAGATATTCACCCCAGTAATTTACTTGTTTTCTATATTAAAGTGCATTTCAGTTGGACAAAGGAAATAATTATGCTGTATTACTGCTGGAGTTCAGTGTTAGTCTTAGGAGTTGGGTAACTTGCTTGCCATTCAACAGTCTTTATACAGGACTGTTGAATGCTTTGCCAATCTATTACTTAAATTTGGGCAAATGAAGATGGATAGAAATATGGTGGTTGATAGACAGTTGTGTTTGATGGAAACAGAATGTAGGATAATTGGTGGTGTGCTAATTTGTGCTTAATGATGCTATGGAGAATTTGGGAAGGTATATATGGTTGTTTATTAATAATGCTAAGCTGGAGAGGATGTTAGCAAATGAAGGTGAAGCTCCTGCTATAGGGTGTGAATAGTCTGCTATTATGCATAAAGGATAATGTTTGCCTGTTTTGGTGTAAAATGTAAAGTTATAAATTTTGGATTGAAGTGATTGCAGTGATGGTATTGCACTGCAAGAAATTGAGTGATGGAAAGAAAGGAATAAGTAACTTATTGGCCTTTATAAGTGGTGATTATATCAGATTTTGGCAAATTATGCAAAAATTATGCCTACTTGCTTGCCATTCAAAAACTTTTACTCAGTAGGAGTTCCATAAAGTGATTAGGGGTGCTACATCTGTGTTTTCTTAAAAAGATTATGTTTAGAAAGTTTTTTTTTTTTTTATGAAATAAAAAATATATAAGTTTTGTGCAGTCTGCAGCTGCTTAGTTGGCAGGGGTGAGTGGGTGAGCATATTTGTTGCGCTGGATGTGATCATCCATACTACTGAATGATCATATCCAAGGTAGATATCATGTAGATATAGTCTTTAAGTGATGACTAAAATGGTGACAGGCATGGGATGCATTCTTAGAGGAGTAGATTGAAGGTTTACAGTTGCAAAATTTAGTTGATAGGCAGAAAAACTTAAGCTTAATAAGGGAATTTTATAAGATATATGTACAGAATTTTGTAATACATGGCAGGAGGGAAAAGAACAATGAATCATTCCCTGTGAATTAAATAAGAGTGTAGTTAGTAAGGATATGAGGACTAGATATTTTTTTGGAGAATGGTGAATAAGTGAATGAGCTTTATTTCATCAACTCCATGTATAGCAATTGTGTTATCAGTGAACATGTTTAAGGAGCTGCATGATTGGCATTGTTTAAATATGGTTATCATGGGTCTCAATGATGAGTATTAGGACTCTGGAGATGTCAGAATAATAAGAATAAAAAATAATGATAATTGTTATTTTGACATTTTTCAATTGTTTGTCATAAGTAAAACTTGGTTTTGGCAATCCCTTTTTGATATAAACTCAGCTTGTTCTTCACTAATTTTGTCTTCAGTGGTTTTTCTTAGCTTATTTCGATAAATCATTCCTGAAACATTCACTAGAGAAATTCTTCTGCAATTCTCAAATGAAGTATTCCCCCTTTTTATAAATTGGTATTGTGAGGGAGCTCTATCACAATAATCTATGATTTGACTCTGTGGCCACTCTTTGCAAAACTTATACTTCCGTATTTAAGCATTTCAAGTCAAATATCCACTTCAACTTTGCCACATTTCAGATTTCTGATGGCTTTTCTGCCTTCAGTATTGAAATGTAATCTTGATAGCATTCCTCTTCAATATTTTCTATTTCAGTTACTTATTTCATTTAATAATTTTTCAAATTAATTGATCCAAACAATCCTTGAATACAGTTTTTATATCCATTTTATTATTCCCATGAGTTTTGTTTTGTTCCCTACTACTTTTACACATAACTTGGCATTGCTATATTTTTCTCTTGGGAATGCATGCTTATTTCAGGGACAGAAATTTTCTGTATGATTTTATTTTGCATGATTAATTTTTTTTAATTACCTGTGTCTACCACTGCCACAGAAATTAAAGAGGTTATTATACATCTATCTTTGCAATGATTACACCATATGATGCTTCACTGGTTGAATCATTCAACATTTTCTTCAGATTTGGCCACTCAGTCTCTAAGATTTAGATCTTGTTTTTAAAAGTTTCATCTTTTTTCCTAATAATACTTCTATAGTTATATCTATTTACCCAGATGGCCAAGATGATTACACTTCTGTGGTTCCTCACTGAGTACTAAAAAGACATTAGAGCATAATCTCTCCTAGTGATTCTTCATTTAAAAAAAAATCATAATCCTATTTCCAGTAAGAATAAACAAATGCCAACAACAGAACTATTCGTTTAATAACTGACGGAAGGTCTTTTTGCATCATTATTTAGTCGAGTGAACAGTGCAACTCTAGACTTGACCTGTAGATCTCATACTCTGACACTGAAATTAAGAGTAGCTGCATTTCCTAAGGTGGATGCAGTAACTGATGTCTTAAAATAGCACTATCTATAATTATGTATTTATCAATATTATTATTTTCTCTGAAATGAATAAGAATATGCACTTTTTCATTCTACTTCAAGGTTCACAGGATAGCTCATGTTTCTACTGATATTACCAGTGATTTCCTTCAATAGGGTCTCGTTGAAGGAGATCAACATCATCTGTCATACCTTTTCTTGAATCCATTCATGCTACTGCACTCACCACCTCCAATGGCAAGCTATTCCAACTGCTCTATAAGCAAAAAAATCTAGTTCTCATCTCTTTCTTAACTTCATTCATTTTTAACTTCCATGATGTCGTCTCATCCTATTCCGACTTTCTATAAGATGAAAAATTCCATCTACTGGGATCCTGTGAGACCCTTGTAGAAGTTTGTAGGTTTCTATCATATCGGCCATCTTTTTCCTGTTACTATCCTTAGTTTACAAATTTTCAATCTGTTCTCATAATCTACATTCCGCAGTACTGATATTATTTTTAACACTCTCCTTTGCACCCTTTCCACTATATCTGCATCACCTTAGAAACCAGGAGCACATTATCTACTCACAGTAGTCCACTGTTTTTCATTGTGGTGATGAATAGTGTCCTTGATATGGCTAATGACTAGAAAGGAGAAACAGCTGTTTTTTTAGATGTAGTGATTTGGACACATTCAGAAGAAACCAGGCAAATAGAATAGTGTGACACAGAACTATGGATTACATATTAATAACAGGAAGTATGAGAACATGGTTTTAAATCATAGTGGAAATGTAAACATTAATTGTGCTAGACTTATTGGGCAAGATTTGAAGATTAGTGAAAAATTCAAATGTCTGGGATGTATACTTTCTAGTGATAGTAATTTAGACCAGGTGATAATGGGGATTTCACTAGGTCACACTTTTTTAACAGTATAAGCAGTCTTAAAAGTGAGATCCCACTTAAGTGCAAGCTGGTAACAAAAGTTACTTTTTGCCTATTTTGACTTATGCAGCAGAGAAATGGAAACTAACAAAAAAGGACATGAATAGTATACAAGTAATGGAAATTAAAGTTTTAATGGACAATGTTGACAAAAACAAGGAAAGATCAAATAAGAAATGTGGATGTTAGGATAGTTTAGGAGAAAAATCCAGCCTACTAACCTGATAAGTGCCTTCGTAGCACAATTGGAAAAACGACGGTACGTTGTGCCCTTCGATTAGAAAAGGCCTTAGCTCGATTCTCGTCATGATGGGAGGAATCTTTATATGGACTTTTTCAATTGAAGGTGAGTTAGCCAATCTCATACAGAGGTATCAGGTTTTTTTCTCCCGGAAACTTGGGTTTTTCATCCCTCATACAGACAAATCGGCCATTCAGAACACATGCAATTTACAGACAAAAAATACTAGATTGGTAGTGTCACGAATTTGTATTTGTGACACTACCAATTATCCAAATATAATATCCAAACTCATATGTTTCAGCTTAAAAGCAAACTTTTCATGTGGTACCCTGTCAAATGCCTTTGAAAAATATATATATAAAAAAAAAAAAATGACATTGACAGTGTACACCTTATTATCATCCTCTGCTCATTACTCATGGTAAAATATAACCAGATTAGTAAAAAAGAAGTGTCCCTTAACAAATTCAAGCTGCCTTGCATAAATAACATTTCTTTTATCTGCCCAATTCTGTACATGAGTTTTTACCAATTTCTTCAAAATTTTAACTACAGAAAAAACACAAACAGACTCCATTTTACCACCACCCTTATGTAATGGCACTATCTTACTCTCTTTCCGCTTTCCAGGAACCTGTCCCATTGCAAGACTTTCATTAAACAGACAAGTTAATGGCACACTCAGTTCCATAGCACATTCCCTTAACACATGCAGTGAAACACCATTAGGTTGTCCTGCCTTACTGACGTTTAGCATACTCAGTATTCAGAATAGACCCTCTTCATTCACCTCACTGCTCCTTATTCCCAGAAGGATAAGGAGCAGTGAGGAACCATTTATTCCTTCTGGGAATAAATCTTACTTAAAAATAACCTTGTTAATTTCAATATTAGTGACACTCAATTCTGCTTTCTTACAAATAAAAAAGGGACTTTCCTTCCAGCCTTACTTTTGCCAGCATCCAAATCTCTGGACAAAACAAGATTTTCCTTCTTGGAATGACTAACTTTTAGTTAGTCATTCCAGGGACTTCTTAGCATCCATGAAATTAGGTTCTCTTCTTACTTTGTCTCTGAATTGCTATTACAGTTGATCCTTGAAGCACACATACTTGAAATGCACAGGTCCCCTTATATACAGTTTTTTATGAATAAATATATTTGAAAATTTTTTGGAGATTTGCAACAATTTGAAAAAAACTCACAGACAAACTGTAGTTTAGAAATATCGAAAATATTAAGAAAAAGTTAAGTACATTATGAATGTAATATAACATAAAATATATGTAGATACTTGTCTCTTTTGTCATTTACTACCATAAAGTATACACAAATCTATTATAAAAAGCTAAAATTTATCAAAACTTACAGACCATACGTGGCCATTTGCAGTTGACAGAAATGCAAACAAACATAAAGATGTAGTGTTAAATCATAACTGCATAAAATTAACTGTTATTAATTAGTTAAATTAATTAGCAGAAAATAAAATTTTTATAGCAATTCATTCATTAGTGTATGGGCTAGGCTACAGGGAAGCAATCATTGATTACATTAGGCTACCATAAAACAATCATATTGCTGCTGCTTCATTATCATTGCATGAATCATTAATCAATCTGTAAATAAATATGAATAATTTCTTTTTCACATTATCTTTTCATTTTTGATATCTGGTGTTAGTAATATGCATAATATCTACAGTGTTTTGTATCATATAAGACAATATTGATGTACATACTGACAGACAGATGATTCATCTTGTAAACAGATGACATAAATTTACAGTATCAATAAATACAGTACAGTACTGTAAATGTATTTTCACTTCCTTATGATTTTCTTTAATAACATTTTCTTTTCTCTAGCTTACTGTATTTAAGAATATAGTATATATACATATAAAATATGTGTTAATCGACTGTTTATGTTATCGGTAAGACTTTCAGTCAACAGTAGGCTATTAGTAGTTAAGTCTTTGGGGAATCAAAAGTCATATGTGGATTTCCAAAAAAATGCAGGGGATGGGATCAACACCCCTAACCCCCTGTGTTGTTCAAGGGTCAACTGTATTTCAATACAAATCCATTGTGCTGTTGAATACTACTGACACTTGGGATAGCACCCCAAAGAACATCTTAAAAATACCTGGTTGTTCAGAGAAGTGCAAGTAGGCTGAATCTGTCTCTTATCAATTCACTCTTTTGCACAGACATTCAAGTTTCTACTGCTTGAATATCTATGAATATTTATGTGAAAATGTATAAAATGAATTACTAAAGAAAGAGCTATATGGTTCATTTCGGTGATGCAAAGTTACGTAGGTAAAGTGGATATTAGATCCAACATTATTTCAAAGCCGAATGTTTGTGGAAACTATGAAAGTTTCATAAAATTGACCTGAGAGCTTACAAGAATACAATCCTCTGTAATCGGATTTAGTTTAGTTTGCACTACTTAAAAGACATGATTACTACCCAAACATCTATATATTCGCACTTTTATTAGTACATTTTTTTAAGGTTTCACTGGTCTGATAGCTGTTTCGAACTGGTTGGTTCTCTTCAGAGACCAGGCAGAAACCTTAAGAGAGCAAATATTCTCATTCAGTACTAAGGAAATCAAATGTCAGAGACATTTCTCTGACATTTTAGTGCATGTATAAAATGAATATTTTCATGGTCACTGTTCATCAGAATTTTCATTGCTCTATTCAAAATCTATAGAAACACATCCACAAGATATTGAACACTGTTCATAGTTTAACTCCAAACTCAAAGAACAATGGGTTTTACAATGTATGTAGGATTCTATGTGTATACATTAATTGAAGGAAATTTAGTTTAATTGTTTTGTCTCAAATTCAGCTCTTGAGATATTACCACTACCCAGCATGTATGGTTAATGGTGATATCTAATATAAAATATTAGATATAAAATGTCAGGTGATATAAAATGTCAGAGAAATGTCAGAGACATTTCTCTGACATTTTAGTGCATGTATAAAATGAATATTTTCATGGTCACTGTTCATCAGAATTTTCATTGCTCTATTCAAAATCTATAGAAACACATCCACAAGATATTGAACACTGTTCATAGTTTAACTCCAAACTCAAAGAACAATGGGTTTTACAATGTATGTAGGATTCTATGTGTATACATTAATTGAAGGAAATTTAGTTTAATTGTTTTGTCTCAAATTCAGCTCTTGAGATATTACCACTACCCAGCATGTATGGTTAATGGTGATATCTCACCACTCTTTGGATAATTAAAGTTCATGATGATTACTTGTTTACTAATCTTAGTAAACAAGTAATTGGTGATGCATTATTTCATTGTCATCAGCAACTGATCTTGGATCTGTAACAATTGTTTGCTGCATGGAAAATATTGCAGCCATAGCTTTCTACCCCTAACTGGATTCAAATTATCTGATATCATTAGCATCACACCTTTTCTCTTTTGTCTTGTCCATCCTTCCTTCTTAAAAATATTGTACCCTTTACATTCGATACCAGTTAATATATCTGCTTCTGGGAGCAAGGTCTCACTAATATGCCAGCAGTCTGAGACCATAGGGTAACAAACTTAACCTTGTCTTCTTTATACTCTGGCATTTGTGTGCAGACATAATAAGTTATCTTCATGTTTTTTTGTACACTCACCAGTGTATCTGCATGAACCAGTTGGATAAATTTCAAAACTCTCTTCATATCGATTGCTTCACTTATACAGACATCCTTGCACATAATAAGTCTGAACTGGATGAACACACAGTCGTCATAATCACTTCCACTATTAAACATATTTGTAACAGTAACACAAATATATCTTAGTCTCCTTTATGCATAGATTCTTGCTATTCCTCTCATCATGATATAGTTCCTCTGACGCTCTCATGCCAATAAATAATTTCTTCAGACTCCTGATACCAAAGATATTCAAATGTAGGCCATCCCTCCTACATAAATCTATAAAACAAGGTGGTCTGAAGAAAGACAACCTTTTACTGCTCTGTGGTGGAAGATAAATATAAGTTTGGAACAGGTTTCATTCAAAAAAAAAAAAAAAAAAATATATATATATATATATATATAGAGAGAGAGAGAGAGAGAGAGACATCTGTGACTGAATTAGAAGCTTTTAATGAAAGAATAATCAAGATGGTTCAAGATAACTTTTATTAATGTATATGCACTCACAGAATCTGCAAAAGAGGAAATAAAAGATGAATTCTGTAAAATTCATGTTGGAGGTTTAATGGAATATTATGAGCACTGAGAAAGGATTAAAACTAATTTTAATGCTTCCAATATTTCATCCCAGTCACAGAGACATCTTCAGGGATTACAAATAACTTTGTGTAACAACACACACAAATACAATACAATACAATGGTAAGTAAAACAAGTGAGTGAAACTAAAGTTCTATCTAGGTGCCCCCTCTATGGGCATTTGCAGGTGGCCTAGGATGTAAAGAGAGATCTCTGATAATTAATATTTTCCAAATTTTGGGAAGTTTTATGCAACTGTATTTGTTTAAATTAGGTTGATTCCTAGTGCAGATGCAGATTCAAAAAATAGCCTTTCTTTTTTGAATTTGTTATGGTGGAGCATGGTGGTTTTTTCCAGGAGGTCCTGTAGGTTGTATCCAAAACATGGTTTGCAAGGCCAGATTGACCATAATCGTGATTGCAGATGTATGGCTTGTGTTCTTCTAACTGGATGGTTGCTGATCTGCCTGTCTGTCTGAAGTAAGCTAGCTTACAGGAACAAGGTACTCTATATACTCCACACACTGAGAGAGGAGGGAGCTGATCTTTGGTGGAATGGATAAGGTAGTAAGTTTACAGCGGGGCTTAAACGCTGTATGCTAGTTGTATTTTTTTAACGACCTGGCTATTTTTTCTGATGTGCCTTGGATGTAAGGTATGGTGATGGCATTTCTGAAGTCCTTCTGAAGAGATGGTCGGGGAATGGGGAAGGAATTGATTATTTTTTTAATTCTGTAATCACTGTAGCCATTGGAAGGGAAGGTGTTGTCTATGTGTTTGAGTTCAGTTGAAATGGTGGTTTCACTGGAACAAAGATTGTGGGCTCTATTAGTTAGAGTTTTAATAATGCCATATTGTTGAGAGGGTTGGTGGTGGGAAAGTTTGTGAATGTATCTGCCTGTATGAGTTGGTTTTCTATATATAAAGAAAGACAGGTTACCATTAGGAAGGCATGTTACTAAGGTGTCTAGGAAGCATAAACTATTGTTATTTTCCTTTTCCATCATAAACTGGATTCTTGGATGTAGGCTATTGAGGTGACTGAGGAAGGAGTCTAACGTGTCTGGGCCATGAGGCCAAATAGAGAACAACACATCATCTACATATCTTAGCCAGATAGAAGGTTTTAGAGGGGGAAGAGTGTATGGCTTGTTTTTCAGAATTTTCCATGTAAAAATTGGTGAGGGGGGGGGAACCCATGGCAGTTTCCTCTATCTGTTTGTAGACTTTGTTCTTCCAAGAAAAATAACCAGAATTGATGGCAAAGGAAAATTTTCCTTCTGATATCTTAAAAGGAGCTTTAAGATATCAGAAGGAAAATTAATAATGTTAGTGTCATTTAGAGGAATATTGGTAAACAATGAGATGATGTCAAAGTTGGCCAATATGTCTGTATTATTTAAAGTAAGATTTTCAATTAAGTTTTTAAAGTGGGCAGAGCTTTTTTACATAAGATATGGTAAGACCAGTGAGGGGGGGGGGGGTCAGAGAGTTAGCTAGCTGCTATGACAATTTGTAGCAAGGTGCATTAGTGGCATCTGCTATAGGTCTTAGGGGAGAATTAGGTTTGTGGATTTTAGGTAAACCATATATCCGAGAGGGACAAGAAATGAAAGGTTTGAGTTTTTTTTGTAATGTCAGGAGGACACTTTTTTAAGCAACTTTTTTATTTTTTTAACTTAAGTTTTTGTGGGATCATGTTCGAGTGGTATGTAGGTAGGGCTATCCCGGAGAATAACATCCATTTTCCGATTATATTTTGAGGCATTAAGGACGACTGGCATTACCCTTATCAGTTCTGGTGATGATGATACTTTTTTCTTTCCATAATTTTCTCAGGGCAGAGAGTTGTCTGGAAGATAAATTACTTTCTGGAGGTGATGACTGGGAGAAGATATTAGCTACGTCAAGTCTGATGTTATTGGCTGTTTCTGGAGCTAAGTGACAGATTCCGCGTTCAATGTTGTACATAATATCTAGTACCGGAATTGCTTTAGGTGCGACAACAAAAATTGCAGATGAGGACACTAACGGCATCTTCACTGAGTCTTTTTGATGATAGGTTGATTACTCTATGGAGCGGTTGAACTTGAGATAGCGGTTTCAATTTACAAAGGTTATTAAACTTTTTGATGTGCTTGTTTTTTATTTTTTGGAATTCTTTCTGCATGGAAGCTTCTGAGATGTCAAAGAATGGACCAAAGTTCAGGATTGAGTATAGTGGAGAGTTCTGATTGTAACTAGCCAATGGTGGCTTTTGTTGTAGTGAGGCTGATGCGAGTTGCGGCAATCTGCTCTCGTAATAGTGCCAGACTAGTACGTTTAGATGTATGGAGGGCTTTGTTTCAGTCTGTCACAATCTTTGTTCCAGTGAAACCACCTTTTCAACCGAACTCAAACACACATACAACACCTTCCTTTCCAATGGCTACAGAATTAAAAAAATAATCAATTCCTTCCCCATTCCCCGACCATCTCTTCAGAAGGACTTCAGAAATGCTATCACCATACCTTACATCCATGACACATCAGAAAAAATAGCCAGGTCGTTAAAAAAGTATAGCCAACTTACAGTGTTTAAGCCCCACCGTAAACTTATTACCCTTATCCATTCCACCAAAGATCAGCTCCCTCCTCTCTCAGTGCCTGGAGTATATAAAGTACCTTGTTCCTGTAAGCTGGCTTACTTTGAACAGACAGGCAGATCAGCAACCATCTGGTTAGAAGAACACAAGTCATACATCTGCAATCACGATTATGGTCAATCTGGCCTTGTAAACCATGTTTTGGATACAACCCACAGGATCCCCTGGGAAAAAACCACCATGCTCCACCATAGTAAATTCAAAAAAGAAAGGCTGTTTTTTTGAATCTGCATCTGCACTCAGGAATCAACCTAATTTAAACAAATATGGTTGTATAAAACTTCCCAGAATTTAGGAAACATTAATTATCAGAGATCTCTCTTTACATCCTAGGCCACCTGCAAACGCCCACAGAGGGCACATCTAAATAGGACTTTAGTTTCACTCACTTGTTTTACTTATCATTGTGTTGTATTTGTGTGTGTTGTTACAAAAAAATATTTGTAATCCCTGAAGATGTCTCTGTGACTGGGATGAAATATTGGAAGCATTAAAATTAGTTTTAATCCTTTCTCAGTGCTCATAATATTCCATTAAACCTCCAACATGAATTCTGCACAGCACTTAAGCTGTGCAGAAATATATTATATTTCATAGAATTCTCAACACACAAATTCTATGAAAATTTGGAATTTAATCCTCGAAAAAATTCCACAAAAAGATATAATTATCCTGTTAGGAGGATTTCAGTGCAAATATCTGCTTTATTAAAAATTTATATATTAAAATTTGCATTATCTCAAAATAGGATGGTTACAAGTGGTGTATTGCAAGTCTGTTCTTGGAGCTAGTGTTGTTTAATTTATATACAGTATATTAACAATATAGTTTTTGAAGGCTTGAGAGGAGATGTTTGCTGATTATATTAAATTGGAAAGAGTACTGGAATAATAGTGATGGTAAAAAAAAAAAAATGGCAGAGCTCTTGAGTTGATCTTGTAATTACAAGAGGATTTGAATAGGTTGATACTCTGGAGAGATAAATGAGATTTCTAAGTACAATGTTGGCATTTACTTATAAAAGTCATGCACCTTTGTCTTAAAAAAAATGAAACAAGTTGTATTGTATATTGAACATTCCTCCAGAATAGGGTTCTGTTTTGGGGATGATGCTATTTAATTATACAGGGTGTTCGGGATAAATTTGACAGTTTCATAAGGAAAAAGAAAATCTTCTTTGTATCTATTAAATTTAATGAATTGACAAAAAAACATTACAGGCAGAGTTAATTACAATACTATCAACAAGATTTACTCAAAATAACCACCATTAGCATCGATCACAGCTTCAATTCTGCTTCGGAACCTCGAACAAGCTGATGCTACAGTCTCCCTGGGAAGGGCCGCAAAAACTGTTTTAATTTTATCCATTAACTGGGCTTTTGTATTACTGGAAGTGCGATTGGTGTCTTTTTCAACTGCGCCCCATACAAAATAATCCATGGGGTTAAGGTCTGGGGAGTTTGGAGGCCAAACATTTGGACTGGTGAAGTCGTAGAAATTTTCAGACAACCATTTTTGACTTTTCCCAGAGGTGTGGCAAGGGGCCGAATCCTGCTGCTATACATACGGCCTACCATTGGCTACCCTTGTTATCCAGGGCTTGACTAAGTTAGCAACTCCACGAACAAAGCCCGAATTCCAATGCCAGGGTTCTTCAACACCTGTTCCTGCAGATTTGCGAGGAATTCTGCTGTACGAACGCAATCAGATCGTCTGCTAGGGATCTTTCTTCTTGCTACATCCTCGTAGTCACCATTGCAAGTCTCTAGTTCATGCCTGATTGTTTTTACTGTATTCAGGGAGCATTGGGCAGCAGTCGTAATATCCTTATTTTGATGGCGGGCACGAATCATCATGATACAAGTTATTCTCTTCCATGATTCAGGTGGGTTCCAGCTATCCATCCTTTCTGACATCTTGTATATGAATGAAGAAGGGTCCAAACTTTTAAATGAAGAGAAGTGTGTGTTAATACATGTAACTTACGGAAAAATATAATTAATTATAAATATGTCAAATTTATCCCGAACACCCTGTACATTGACAGTATAGTTCAAGGTTTGAGGAAAAGAATGGTTGAGCTTTGATGTTACATAAGGATACAGTGATGCACCCGGGGGGGGGGGAGCCCTAGCACCCCTAAAGAAAAAAAAAAAACACTAGAAAATTTTCCAAAAATCTTTTCCTAATTAAAATTCATTTTTTTATTTATGTTGTGTCATGACTTCTATTTCTATGCTACTTATGAATCTATGGTCACATAATGTGGGAAATACCCTATAGCTCTTGGGAATCATGGCTGCTGTGAACACAAGGCAAACGAAGTAGTGCTCGGGCAGACTGAGTGCTACTTCGTTTGCCTGAGCTCAAGTTGTGGTATAAAAAATTTGAAAAACCATTTGCCATAGCTCCATGCAAAAATGCCATTGATGCAGTTCTGAAGTGTGACAAAATGATATATCCTAGCATCTATAACTCATTAAAAATATTTACAATGCTTCTAGCAACAACATGCATCAATGAAAGGTCATTTTCTACCTTATGTCTTTTAAAAACTTATTTAAGATCTATACCATGACACAATCATGATTGAACGGACTGGCTTTGCTATATAGACACAGAGAGATTAATGTAATCACAACTGAAGTAATTCAAGAGCTTTGTAAAAAGAAAAGAAAACTGGATTTTATTCTTTAAATAAATTTTTATAATCAGCTAATGAATTTTATTGAATTTGCATTAAAAATATTTTTATCCGTTTAACTCGGCTTCCCTCAAGATTAAATCCCAAGTGTGCCACTGTAAGGATATATATATATTTCCTGATCTTGAAGATACTTCCTGCACAAACTTTCCTTTACTTGTGCTTGGGTGAAGGTATAATTTACCTTTTAACCAAGCACAAAAAACTTAAGGTGGGAGATGTGTAGTGTCAGTAGAACTTTGCTTCAGGAGGTGAGGGATCATGGGCATGTGGATAGAGATCTGAAATTGAAAAGGACAGGTTACAAAAACTGTAAATGTTACTCAGAAAATTGCTGCCATTATACAAAAGACACTGACATGCAGGAATAGAAAAGAGATAGTGCCACTTTATAAGACACTGATTACACTGATTACATAAAAATTCAACATTCGACAGACATAAAACAGTCTTAAGTTTGTCCTTTTGGCCAAATTGAGGGAATGTGCTCTAAAGAGCTTAGCAGGTAGGAAGAGATCCAGTGAGACACTTTTCTTCACCAAGTGAGACTAGAGGAGCCTATCAAATAAAGAGAAAATATTGCACTACGTATAACCAATGAGAGAATGAAAGCTCATTCCTCGAAACTGTAGGAGTTATGTGAGTAGAACTGAAATGTAAATATTTTGCATAGAAAGTGACAAATGATTATTGTTTACTGGAGTGGGTGGTGCATGTTCCAATGACAACTATATTCAGGGTGAGGTTGAGATACATTGTGGGCTGTGACGACTTTGGCCTCCACAGTGAGTCTGGTAAATTCATGGAGACCTGGAAATAATACTGATGATATAACCCTTCAATGATATAGAAACAGTGCATAAGGTACAATTGGAAAAATCAGAAATACTGTCATAGAAATCATCCATTGCAAATCCCAGTTAATCTTATTCATGTCAGTTACATGGTAGCAGAGCCAGAAACACATGCAACAACAATCAGTATATGTGCTATTTAGTATAAATTGTTGAATGACACTTCATTAGCTTTCAAAAATTATTGCTTTATAAACTGTCTCATGTCTATATTTTGAGAAACTCTGCCTTATCACATAACGTGTGTATAATACACACATTTTATGTATGTTTTTAATTATTGATATTTCTTTAGGGCCAGCTTTGATTTGATCAGAAGAAACAGAAGCAGATTGTTGCAGGAAATAAAGCAGTGAAGGAAATGGAAATAAAGCAGCAAAGCAGTAATTTCAGAGACCAAAATATATTTTACAAATCTGAATTGAAATTTGAAAAAATGGAAATCTGAAGGAGGATAGAGTATTTATGAAACAACAAAACAACCTAGTGATAGATTTTTCAAAAAAAAAAAAAAGAAAGAGAAATAAAGAAATATTGTAATATAAGGTGGGTTTAATCATTTTTACCTAATTACTCTACATATTACATTTATTTCCTGCATTATATGAATGTTGTAAGTTTCTTATGTCTAAGTTAAATGGGCCCTCAGATCACAAGATCATCATTAGATGATCTTTTGATAATCCACCTACTTTTGCCTCTGATCATAATTGTATAAAAAATAAAAATACATTGATGGTGTTGTTGAAATTACACACTTTCAGTTATCACATTATTTAATGCTTCACATAAAAAAATAATAATACAATAAATAAATAAATAAAATTGCCCTTGATTAGTGGGTTTAAACATAATGCTCTGGCAAACCCAAAACTTCATGCAGGAACACAAAAAATTAAAGAAAAAGTCAGTAGTTAAGTGATGAAGCAATCATATAAAAGATAAAAGGTTCTATAACTGCTTAATCACTTAGCTACTAACTCTTACAAATGTTAAGATTACATCTGTGTAGACCTGGCAAAGCCTGCCAAAACATATAAAAGCCAGATGTGCCTCTTATTCTCCCCTGCCACGCCAATCCAACTCATCCTCTGGCATGAGTTTTTGAAAAGCACGTATGCATAACATGACTAACAGTTGAGCATACTGGGCATCTACTACAAACAATTTTGTGCTGAATATAAATGCAAAATAGATGATAATAATAGATAAAAGAACACACATTCCCTAATTGTAATGTGAAATGAAGAGGCTGTTTCACTGCTGTAGGCTGGAAGAAAGAAGACATATCATTTAGATTGGTACATTGAAATAAAATTATTATTTCAGTAATAAAAAAAAAACAAAAATAAAATAATAAATTTAAAAAATTATACATTTTGAAATAAAAATATTAGCAGATTAAGGGTGCATATTAGATGCAGAAAGAAGGAAGATGACAAATCAAATAATAGATAATAACAAATGACAGGTTATAAAACATACTGAATTAAAAAAAAAAGAGTTGAAGTTGTTGGGAAAATATCAAAAGAGGAAACAATGTCAAAGAACACAGAAGGATTATATTAGTTTCTGGATAGAAAGATTGATATTGTTGTCAATATTATTTAGATATGGGGTTGTTATTCCAGCAATATTAACTGAATAAATTGTAGTAGTATAGTAAACTATTGTAATTTACGAATTACATATTCTCACTCATACCATCGCTTATGGTTTGATAAAGAAAATATCTTTTATTTGGGAGAAGTTAGCAACATTGTTACATTTCAATCATTTCACAGTTTGACTCTAATACATACATATATACATACATGTATGTATGTATGTACTACTATCACTGTCTAATGAAAAAAGGAGTGTCTAATGAAAAAAGGAGTCTTGATCAAAGGAGTGACATTCACTCCTTTGATCAAGAAAGCATGTGAGTTGCATTTGTGTATGGGGAGGGGGAGGGAACATAAGTTGTCTTTGTAGCTGGTATCGAAGATCCCTTCAGTTGGAAAGATGCATGTTTTTCGAGAAGAGAATCATCATTCCCATCTTATACAGGATTCGAACTGAAATTTTAATCCCATCTAGGACATGAAGAGCCTTTATCAGAGCTTTTCAAGTGAAGACAAGTTAGCTAGTCTCATAGGTAGACGATGGGTTTTTTCATCCCACAAAACAGACAAACTGGCCAGGTGAACACATGCAATTTACAGACATAGCACACAATGCAGATAGGATTAACCACCTCATAAGCAGGTTCCAAAGAAGCCAAGTTATGAGGTAGGCTCCAAAAGTTTCTAGCCTATACAAAATTTGTGCCGATTTTAAAATGCTGTGTGTGTGTGATGAATAGCACCATCTATGGGGAGATTAATGTACCAGTTTCAACTCTCTACCTGCATCATTCAGGTTAGAAGCACTTGTTTGACTAACATGTGGCACACTAATCACTGCACTGTGATTAAGTTTTTCACTAAAGAAGTGCTTTTTCCAAGTGCTCTCAAACAGTGATTGGATGGTTTTTTTTGGGGAAGCTCCTCCTTCATATTCCACCATGAAGGAATGGGCTTAACAGTTTTGCCTAGGAAGAGAGCATTGAAGATGATCCTTGTGATGGTCAGCTTGTGGAAGTGATGACGGAGGAAAATGTCTCTCTTGTTGAGGAGGAACTGTTCAATGACAAATAGCTGAAGCTCAAAGAAATCTCAGGCAAGGTTGATGCTTTCCATAACAACCATCTTTCACATCATTCACGAGAAACTTCATATGACGAAAGTCAGTGCAAGGTGGGTGCTCTGCCTTCTCTCTTCAATTCAGAAGGGGCATCATGTGACCTGTTCCCCACAAGTTTTTAGAGCTTTGCCAAGAGTATCAGAAATGCTTCATTCTTATTATTAGACAGAGTTAAAGTTTAGAGGACATATTGCTAAGGTTGTGTAGGTAGTCCATGAGATTACTTGGCTATTGAAGAACACATTAACAAATAGAGATAAGGAAATTGTTATTTCTCTTTATAAGGCCTTGATATGTCTACATCTGGATTACTGTGCTCAAGTCTGGTCCCCTGGATTTCTTGGGGATGAGAAAGTGGTGGAGAGGATTCAGAGGTGAGTGACCAAGATAGTGAGTGGTCTGTGGATTGTTCTTTATGAGGATAGATTGAGGGTGTGCGGATTGCAGTAGTTGGTTGATAGGAGAAAAAGAGGAGACATGATAGAAACATTTAAGTTGCTTAAAGGGTTTTAATAGGATAGATGCAGGGGAAATGTTTCAGTGCTTGGCTAGAGGGACCAGAACAAGAGGTCACTTGTGGAAGTTGAATAAAGGTATGGTTAGTAGGGGTGGGAGGACTAGAATTTTTGCTTGGAGAGTTGTGAATGAGTGCAATGGGTTGCCAAAGTCAGTTGTGAGTGCTTTGTCTATAAATGGGTTCAAGGAGAGGTTATGATAGATTGGAGTCTCACATGATTAGTCTTCTGACTCTATGGAAGTGTCTCTATAATAATAATAATTACCTTGATTACCTTGATGGACCTGTGGTTTCAGTCCGGATTTCTTCCATGACTGCAGGTCGTAAAGAGTCCAGCTATTCCTGTCTTGGGCCTTTCTTCTCCATTTTCTTCCAACTTTCTTAATCATTGGGTCTTCCCACCTTAAGGCTGGTCTTCCAGGTTTCCTTTTGGTATCTCTCGGATACCAGTTTGTAACTGTTAAAATGTTGTTTCTATAAGATTTATTCTTAATTTATTTATTTACTTAAGTCTATCCTTTCTTACCTAAAACCTTATTCAATCAAAACCTACTGGCTGCTCTATTGTTATATATTTACCTTTCGTTGTTTATTCTTTCTTCTCTTACTTTAATCTTATTCTTATATCTAGGATTGTTTCCTCTTCGGATACTGGTGAATTTATATTTTGCTGCACCAGCCAGTATCCTATAGTAGAAAAGATCCTTACTCAGGGAGACAATACTAGATTTTTAGCTTTCTAACACAATATCTTATTTAAACTGCTGTATAGATTCAGATTATTGCAGTCGTGACCTAAATCTATTATTATATTCACTCTCTAAATCTTTCCCGCCAAATAGGTTCTATTTTTATAAGTGGTAATTTGGAATCGTAATCAGGCATGACCAAGGTTCAGGTAAATATGATATGTTTATTGGAATATCTAAAACACAATACAAAATTCATACACTCAATTATGCTCAATACTAAATAAAACTTGAACTAAGAGATTAACACATTCTAAACTAATTAAATCTTATAAGGCATGCTAAGCACAGTAACTGCTCATTGGGATATAGATAGCAAAATGATATGAAGTTAAGCTAAATTCCTTTCAGTAGTATTACTTGTAAGAGAAACTAACAAACATTCTAATGTCACTGAGATGCTAAATTCTATTCTTCTTATCGCATTAAATTAATCCTATCACATACAAAATTTACAAAAGATCTCTTCCAAACAATTCTTCTTACTCTCAAAGGAGGTTAACTTTCAAAATAGAGACTGTCCACAAAGTTCTTTAGAATACAGTTCTTAATTTCACATTCGTAAGCAATCTTCTCTCTTCTAATGAACTTTCACACAAAATTAGAGTAATTGCACCTTACCGAGCTTTCCGCGTCATTCTGCACCACGTGTATGTGTGGATACGTCTCATCTATTGGCTGTCCATATGCCAACATAGGGATTACGCTATCTTCATTCCTTCTGCTGAAAACGGACTCAAAATCTTTGCATTTTAGGAACAACTCGATGGGACTTTTCAGCGACGGCTTAATTCTGCTAGGACTGGAATTTTTACCTTCAGCTTTGCATAGAATCCTACTTCATTTTAAGAATGCTCACAGTCTTATCTTATCACATCTTATCACAGACTTCATCCCCCCTTACGCGATACTGCCCGCTAACTTCCGAACCACCAAAACAGGAAAACGTTACGACCAGAGAGAGTCCTCCGATATGGGCTCAACCCCTTATATTCTTCTATAGAGCACCCTCTTTTCTCAGTCCCCTTTTTGCACATGGCCCTTATCTTTTCACCCCTTTGGGTTCATCCTTCGCCTTTACGATGCTGTTATACTTGGACTCACAGAATACATGGCAACATAATTTTCCAAGTAAGCTATAGCCGCTAGCGTTACACTGTACACGTGTAGTTTTATGCCTTCCAGGAATTATTACTTAGCAACTTTTTTGGTGACTCACGGTAAATTTTACATAGTTTATGTGAGGCTTAAATTTAAATCAGATTATCTCTCTTTTTAGACATGCTTTAAAATGAAATCTTAATATAATCACCACAGCTTAAATATAAGATACTTAAAATAAAGAATACAAATTTTACATAAAGTGAAGAAGTTTCACTTTTAATTACAACTGATGTGCAGGTATTTCTCTTTGCCAGCAAGTTTTATATGTTAGATTCCAAATGAATGATTACTTTCCAAGATTCCTTCATTTAGGATCTAACATAACTCTGACAGGAAGACGAAGATATAGGTGGTTTGATACCATAGACGACAGAAATATAAGATCTGATAATATTGGAGTCTTGACGAGTAACAGACTGATCTGGAGGAAAATTGTAGATAGGAAGTTAGTAATGATGTAAATTTTTCATGTAGTACTCTCATATCCTGTACACCCCTTGAAGTTACATGGCAGGAATTTGATGATGATGATTTATCTGGTATTTCCTAAAGCATTTGATTAGGTGCCACATGATAAACTACTGTTGAAATTAAGCAGGATGGGGATGGACAGTCATTTGGAGGTAATTCTTGTCATAGTATGGGCATAAACCTGTATAAGATTGATATTTAGTGGTTGGCCGTGCAGTTTTAATAATATCATCCTATCTAAGTAGGGAATGAAGGTCAGCAATGACTTATTACCATCTTTGTTTAATATTATTACAACTCCATTTTGATTATTGTTTTCAATATTTCTAGAGTGGTACATTTTCATGTCATCAACTTGATTTTTTCTTGATCTTAGCCACCTAACTTCACGCATTCCTAAAATCTCAATTCCTGGTCTACTGTGAACCTACACACACACAAACACAAGTAAATATGTACAGAAATCTAAATGAGGCCTAAGCATGTTATACAATAGAACTCACCTCCTATCTATACACATCAACATATATATAACCCTTAAATCTTTCCTGAACTTCAGTTCCCTGTCCACGAAGATCCCCAATCTCTTGTGTCCTCCTGAACCAAAGTTCCTCCAGTATGGTAAATCTCATTCCATTTTCTCTGCCCAAAATGCATAACTTTATACTTAGCAATATTGAAATGACATCTCCATTCTTCAGCTTAAAGCACTAACCTCTTCAAATCCTCTTGTAACAACACAAACAACACATCAGGACTTCCTGATATTGCACTGCTCTTTCTAATTTAGCATCAAAAGCAAATAATTAATATTTCCTTTCACGTAAACAACAGTTATCCCATAGAATCTTGTGGTATTCCGCTCATCACCTTCCTTTTTTGAGACACTGCATCCCCATACACAACTCGCTGGCTCCTCTCATTCAACCATCCGTGTCACTAAGCCTCCAAATGACTGTCCATCCCCATCCTGCTCAATTTCAACAGTAGCTGATCATGTGGCACCCAATCAAATGCTTTAGCAAATTCTAGATAAATCATCATCATCATCAAATTCCTGCCATGTACCTTCAAGGGGTGTACAGGATATGATAGTACTACATGAAAAATTTACATCATTACTCACTTCCTATCTACAATATTCCTCCAAATCATTCTGTTACTTGTCAACACTCCAATATTATCAGATCTTATATTTCTGTCGTCTAAGGCACTTTGTACCCTATCAAACCACCTATATCTTCGTCTTCCTCTGGGTCGTTTTCCTGCCAACCTGGCAGAGAACACTTGTTTTGCCAATCTTTCCTTACCCATTCTGTTTAAATGACCATACCACCTGAGATTAGCTCTGCTAACTCAGGTGGTATGGTCATTTAAGCTTATCCAGGAATGCTAAATTAAATTAAAAATTTAATTTAGCATTCCTGGATGCTGACAATGTCAAGTTCTTTCCTAATATCCTCATCTTTAATATGATATTGCCATTGATACCATCTGTCCACGCCTCTAATCTTCCTTAGGACTCTCATATCTGCGGTCTCTAGTCTTTGGTCAAGTGTTTTACTTCTGACCCAGCTCTCAGATCTATAAGTTAAAACTGGTTTGAACACTGTCTTGTATACAGCTAATTTAGTGTTCAGACTAATTTCTCTCTTATTCCATATGAATTTTTTCAATTGACTTCTTACTATACCAGCTTTATTGATTCTGTTGTTTATTTCCATATTTAATTTACCATCTTCACTAAAAATCGTGCCTAAGTAGGTGAAATGTTTTACTTGTTCCACAGGTTCTCCATTCACAATGCAGTTGACATTTTCAATGATTCTGCCTATTTTCATTGTCTTTGTCTTTTTATTGCTGAACTTCGTACCATATCTATTACAACAGTTATTCAATTTAGTCAAGGAATCTTGCAGACGCGTAGTGGATTTATTGATAAGTATAACATCATCTGCATTAAGCAAAGAGCTGACATTAACATCTCCAATTTTGATATCAGGTTTAATACCACTTTACTTCATAATGTGATCCATATAGATAATGAATAACAGAGGGGATAATGTACATCCTTGTTTCACACCAGATTTAACATTAAACCATCTTCCTGTATTTCCTTCAATTCTAACTGCTGACTTACAATTCAAATAAAGACTAAGTATTGCTTGATATAATGCTCCATTGACACCATATAACTGTAGCGTACTGAATAGCTTCTCTCTTGGCACCTTATCACACGGCTTTTCCAGATCTACAAAACTCAAATAGAGATCTTTGTTATATTCCCATGAGTTCTCCACTATTTGTCGTAAAGTGAAGATGTGATCCTAATAGCCTCTATTTTGCTGGAATCTAGCTTGTTCTTCACCAAGCTTTTCTTCCCCAATTCTTCTCAACCGTTACTGAAGTATACTTGCATAAATCTTACCAGGATAAAGTCTTAACATTAGTCTTGAGCATGAATATTAACACTAAGTAGGGATATTCTTCTGTAATTCTCACATTCAGTTTTATTTCCCTTTTTATATATGGGTACTATGAGTGCTCTACTCCAATCATTGGGAATTCGTCCCTCTCTCTCTCTCCAGGCCTTCTGAACTATGCAGTACAGCCACTGTAAGTCTTTTATACCACCATACTTCAGCATTTCTGGTCAAATATCATCTACTCCTGCTGCCTTTCCATATTTTAAGCCTTTGATTGCTTTTTCTACTTCAAGTATGGATATGTATTTCTGACTGTATGCCTGTTGAGTGTTTTTTTACCGCTGTGCTAACACTGCTTGTTTCATTTAGCAATTTCTCGAAGTAATTACCCTATACTTCAAGGATATCTTTTTCTCCCGTTTTCATGTCACCTTTAGCATCTCTAACTCCTTTTGCAGTACTCTTTCCTCCATTTCTAAGCTTCTTCAATAACCTCCAAAATATTTTGCCACCGTCTTGATATTTATTTTCTATGTTCTTACCAGTCCTCCCATGACTTTTGTTTAGCAAGTTTTACACAGTGTTTAGCTTTCTTACATTTGTCTCTGTATTTCTCTAAGAGCACAAGCTGACTTATTTGCCAGGAACTTTTGATATGCTTTCTTCTTTTCCTTCACTGCCTCTTTAATTTTCTGTGTCCACCAGGGAGTTCTGATTTTTCTATCCTTGCAGACAACCTCACCACATGCCTCTCTGGCTGAATCAATCAAGGTTTTCTTCAAGGTTTGCCACTGATTCTCTAAAGTTTGGTTCCTGTTCTCAAACTCTTTCCTTTTTTCTTCAATAATCTTTGTGTATTTTAGTCTACATTTCACATCTGAGAGCTGCTCAACTTTTATTCGCTTCAAAACTTTCTTAAATGTTATTCTTTTCAATATGAAATTCAATTTTATCCTGCTCAAGACTAAATAGTGATCACTTCCAATTTCAAATCCTCTGTACACTCTGGTGTCCTGCACCAGGGAGAAAACATCACTATCAACAATAACATAGTCAATGAGACGTTTCTTATTCCTTGTCTCATCTCTCCATGTGAATTTGTGCACATTTTTATGTTGGCACATGGTGTTAGTAATAACCAGTAATCATCCATCCATGTCCTGAGCAGAAATCCAACAAATATTTGCCATTATTATTAGCTTTGCTCTTTTCTCTAAATTTTCCCAATATATTTTTGTATGTCTGACAATCATTTCCTACTCTGCTATATAGATCCCCAACAAGGACCAACTTTTCCTTTTTCATTGTGTCAGATGCTTTCTCTAAAGCATTAAAAAATTCCTCCACTTCTACCTTAGTAGAACCTTCTGTGGGACCATAGGCACAAATAAGTCTCATTGTCCAGTTCCCCATTCTGATATTTGCCCACATCACTCTACTTGAGATTGCCTGCCATTCAAGAAGATTAGCCTCGTATTTAGTGTTGAATATAATGGCTACCCCTTCTTTTCCTTGATTGTCATTGCCTGAATTTAACATTTTGTATTTATTGCTCAGAAAGATCTCACCGGTTTTTGTCTTTTTTGTTTCAGTCACCCCTATTATGTCGATCTGGTACTTATCGAATTCCTCAGCTAGCTCCATTTTTTTGCCATTCAGGCTTCTTATGTTGATAGTACTGATCTTTAACTCTGGTGATGTTCAGTTGGGGTGTGCTTTCAGATTTATTCCAGTAGCTGACTTTTCGCTGTTCACCCTGGTTCCCTGGTGAAAACAACGGGCGCTTTGTTTAACCGGGCGACGCCCCAGTCGGCATGAAATTTTGTCATGTTGTACCATTATTTTATAATTTGGTTTAAGCCAATAGGAATTACAATTTGGTCAGCTAAATCCCAAATTGCCAGCCCATCCTCGTTCGTTCAGTATCCAGGTAGATACCCAACAGGGTGCACTACGAGAAGGTGAGGATTAGACATTAGGTCAGAAGCCCTGGTTGGTTCTACGCATTCCTTTAAAGGCGATGTGGAGGTCTCCTCTCAGTTATACAGCTTTGACCCTTAAGCACCGCCCAGATAAATCACTGTATATGATTCTTCTTTGTCCAATATACTATTCACTCTGAAGTATCTTTCAGGACTGGGACAACTTGTGGCAAAGGTGGTATGACTTCACATCACTTGCCTTAGTATCTCATAATGCAAAGTGCATCTCCTTGCAGACATGTATAATGCTATGCATTATGGGAAGGGTCACTACCCAAACCAGTTTTGACCTTTATTGAGGTCTCATCAGTGGGAACCAGACCCGGAGGTGAGATACCAAGATTGAAGTAATGCAGAAGTCATATTATCCTATATGACTTGCCAAAAGGTGTCACACCTTATTATTAAAATACTCAGGATTAGAGATAGATAGTTGTTGAAAGTTTTTTACTTGGTTATATTATAAATTAAAGATACCAAGAAATTATATACTTGGTTTAATCCTTTATCCAAGTGTAAGCAAACAAAGTTTGTGCCTGAAGTATCTTTCAGGACTGGGGCAACTCGTGGTAAAGGTGGTATGACTTCACATCATTTGCCTTAGTATCCTATAATGCAAAACACATCTCCTTGCAGGCATGTATAATGTTATGCATTATACATTTATAATATAACCAAGTGAAAAACTTTCAACAAGTATCTGTCTCTAATCCAGAGTATTTTAATAATAAGGTGTGATACCTTTTGGCAACTCATTTCGGAAAATATGACTTATGCATTACTTCAACCTTGGTATCTCACCTCCTGGTCTGGTTCTCACTGATGAGACCTCAATAAAGGTCGAAACTGGTCTGGGTAGTGACTCTTCCCATAATGCATAGCATTATACATGTCCGCAAGGAGATGTGCTTTGCAATTTGGGATACTAAGGCAAGTGATGTGAAGTCAATACCACCTTTGATACTATTCACTCCTTTTATAAGGAACCAAGTTATTAAAACATGACCTCCCCCTTAACAAACTTATGCTGCTCTCAAAAGATTTACATTCTCTTCAATCCACATTTGTATTCTGTCTCTAACACCTTCACTTCTGTGCTTGTGATATACACATGCCATACAATTTGATACTACACTTCCCTATTCATGAAGATACCCAAACCTTGCTGGGGATTTTATTAATATTTAAATTTAAAAATGAATTAATATTTCCTTTCATTTCTCTTCTTTCCATTCCTGTTGGTAGACTTCTGTTGAACAACTAAGTCAAGGGCACTGCCAGTTCTTTTACACATTCCAGTAACATGCATGATATCCCACAGATTTATTAACATCAAGGTTACTTATTCTTGAACTGTCAGTCTTCTGTTCTCCTTCCTATTGCTATTCAAAACTACTCTTAACTGTCCCTTTCCCCTCCTCCCAATGAAATATATTAACAAATACTGATTGAACATTTCCCCTATATTCAGTAGATGTCACTTGAGCTTCTTTGGCAACTAAGTCACTCTACTCTCCGTATTCACCCTTTCTATTACTAACAGCATAACTATAATTTTACTGCCTCAGCTAATTTTTCAGATTAGCTGAGGCAGTAAAGTAACACATTCACTTTCATATGCCTATTTCTCTTTCCTTCACTACACTTATCATTTTCTAAGCCTGCACCTTATATACCCTTTGTGCTGCTGAAGGGGTATCCTGCACTTTATACATTCAGTGTCTCCTCCATAAATCCTCTTTTTCAGAAGTTCCCTCAGAATTCCATGTTTCATCCATTTCATCTTTACATTTTGTTTTATCCTCCTAACCTTAGGAATGCAGTCTGACATTACCATAAATAACTGATTCTGGATCAAGTGATCAAGATCTGGATCGAATTCTGGATCAAGAAATCAGCAGTGTCTGGACTCAGACACTGCTGATTTCTTCCCTTCAGCTGATCAAGCCACTTCACATCGCCAGTCTGTTTCCTCAGTTTATCATAGTCCACTTCTCTGTAATTCCACACATCTTTCTCTCTTGTTCAGTGAAGCTTGTACCTGATTAGCCACTCCCCACTCCAAAACTACATCATCACTCTCCTGAATTGGTGGCATCTTTTATCATCCCTGTATGAAATGATATTATTAAATCAAATGCTGAAGCCTCACATTTTGCTTCAACTGCAAGCTGCATAAGATAGTTGTCCCTAAGTAGCTCTAGGAATTCAGTCTCCTTACTCAAATGTCATTTCCTGTTTCCAGTGAACTTTTCCAGTTCACTCACCATCTCATCTGTCACAATTTTTCAAAATCATCTCCTTCTTACATCCCCTGCCTATAGCAGCAGCACTCTACTAAACTTTGTGCTTACCTCAATCGCATGCCAAATGACCTCAGAACCATTTGATGTGAGGTTGAGGTATGTGCAAATCATTACTGCTTTCAAGTTCCAAATTGAAGAGACAGCTCTTCTGAAAACATCAATAATACCCCATGTAATCTTTTATCCTTTGTTTCTTTTCAAAAAACGCTATAACTATTCCATTCCATTCCTGTGAGTTCATCATCTTCCATTAATCACATCTTGCTGATACCAGTGATTGTGGACTGACTAACTGTATCAAGGTAAAAAATACAGTTATATACTTACTGCAACCATAACATTACAAATATTACAATATAAGCATATGCAATTTTTCTCTCTCATATTTTCTTACTAAATAGCTTAAGGAAATTACAACATACAATAGAATATACATTAAAATAAATTTTAATACACTTTCAATATTTCGGCAATGTCACGTTGCCATTATCACAGGAACTTAAATACAAGACATGTGTACGCAAGCACAACACACAGTAAATGAGGAATGAAGCAGGAAGCTATTCTTTCTCCTAAAAGTCCCGATGGTGCCCCCTAGTGGGCAATGTTGGTATTCTTGCCGATTGGGCTGAAGGTCTTCTGATGTAGGTTTCCCAAATTTGGGGCAGTCTCATACAACCAAATTTGTTGAAGTTTGGATTGTTTCTGAGGGCTGAGGCTGATTCCATGAATAGCCTTTCGTATTTGAATTTACTACGGTGTATTATCGTGACTTTCTTCCACCGTATTCTATGGCGGGTATCAAGCGCATGGTCTGCAAGACCAGAGTGGCTGTATTGGTGAAAACGGATGTAGTCCTTGTGTTCTGAAATTCTGATATTAGCTGTCCTGCCTGTTTGGCCAAAGTAGGACAACTTACAACTGCAAGGGACTTGGTATACATCAGGTAGGTTTAGGGGGGGAGGTTGGTCTCTAGTGGAGCGGATAAGGGATGCCAATTTTTTATAAGGTCTCTAACAAGAAGTTAAATCTTGTTTTTTTTTAGGATTTTTGTAATTTTTTTCCGAAGTGCTTCGGATATAGGAAATGGTAATGGATTTAGATTAATCCTTGTTGTTGAGGGGGGGGTTGTGGTTTATTGGTTTGAATATTTTTTGGATTTTTTTTTGGGGGGGGGTAGCCATTGGCTGAGAAAGTGTTGAGAATGTGGTTAGGGCATTGTCATTGGAATAGAGGTTTAGCCCTGTTGTTTAGTGTCTTAATGACTCCAAATTGTTGTCAGGGGCAGGGGATTGTTGGTGAATGTATCTACCAGTATGGGTGGGTTTTCTATAAACCAAGAAAACCAAGGTTCCATCAGGCTGGCAGGTGACTAGTGTGTCTAAGAAAGGAAGGCAGTCATTTTTTTATTCTTTGTTTGTTCTTTGCCAAGCTTTTCTTCCACAATTTTTCTCAAGTATACTTGCATAGATCTTGCCAGGAATGCTCAGTAGGGAAATACCTCTGTAATTCTCACATGCAGTTTTATTTCCCTTTTTATATATGGGTACTATGAGAGCTCTACTCCAATCATTGGGAATTCGTCCCTCTGTCCAGGCTTTCTGAACTATGCAGTGCAGCCACTGTAAGACTCTTATACCACCATACTTCAGCATTTCTGGTCGAATATCGTCTACCCCTGCTGCCTTTCCACATTTCAAGCCTTTGATGGCTTTTTCTACTTCAAGTATGGATATGTATTCCTGACTGCATGCCTGGGCAGTGTGTTTTACCACTGTGCTGTCATCACTGCTTGTTTCATTTAGCAGTTTTCCAAAGTAATTACTCCATACTTCAAGGATATCTTTTTCTCCCGTTTTCATGTTACCTTTATCATCTCTAACTCCTTTTACAGCACTCTTTCCTCCATTCCTAAGCTTCTTCAACAACCTTCAGTATATTTTGCCACCTTCTTGATATTTATTTTCTATATTCTTGCCAAACTCCTCCTGTGACTTTTGTTTAGCTAGTTTTACACAGTGTTTAGCATTCTTGCATTTGTCTCTGTATTCTCTAAGAGCACAAGCTAACTTATTTGATAGGAACTTTTGATATGCTTTCTTCTTTTCCTTCACTGCCTCTTTAACTTCCTGTGTCCACCAGGGAGTTCTGATTTATTTATCCTTGCAGATAACCTCACCAGATGGCTCTCTGGCAGAATCAATCAATGTTTTCTTCAGAGTTTGCCACTGAATCTCCAAGGTTTGATTCCTGTCTCAAACTCTTTCATTTTTCTTCAATAATCTTTGTGTATTTTGGTCTACAGTTCTCATCTGAGAGCTGCTCAACTTTTATTCGCTTTAAAACTTTCTTAAATGTTATTCTTTTCAATATGAAATTCAATTTTATCCTGCTCAAGACTAAATAGTGATCACTTCCAATTTCAAATCCTCTGTACACTGTGGTGTCCTGCACCAGGGAGAAAACATCACTATCAACAATAACATAGTCAATGAGACTTTTCTTATTCCTTGCCTCTTCTCTCCATGTGAATTTGTGCACATTTTTATGTTGGAACATGGTGTTAGTAATAACCAGTCCATGTCCTGAGCAGAAATCCAACAGATATTTACCATTATTATTAGCTTTGCTCTTTTCTCCAAATTTTCCCAAAATATTTTTGTATGTCTCACAATCATTTCCTACTCTGCTATTTAGATCCCCAACAAGGACCAACTTTTCATTTTTCATTGTGTCAGTTGCTTTTTCTAAGCCTCAAAAAATTCCTTCACTTCTACCTAAGTAGAAACTTCTGTGGGACCATAGGCACAAATAAGTCTCATTGTCCCGTTCCTCCATTCTCATATTTGCCCACATTACTCTACTTGAGACTGGCTGCCATTCAAGAAGATTAACCTCGTATTTTGTGTTGAATACTATGGCTGCTCCTTCTTTTCCTTGATTGTCATTGCCTGAATATAACATTTTGTATTTATTGCTCAGAAAGATCGCACCGGTTTTTGTCTTTTTGTTTCAGTCACCCCCTATTATGTCGATCTGGTACTTATCGAATTCCTCAGCTAGCTCCATTTTTTTGCCATTCAGGCTTCTTATGTTGATAGTACTGATCTTTAACTCTGGTGATGTTGAGTTTGGGTTTGTTTTCAGATTTGTTCCAGTAGCTGACTTTTCGCTGTTCACCTTGGATCCCTGGCGAAAACAATGGGGGCCTTGTTTATCCAGGCAACGCCCCAGCCGGCATGAAATTTTGTCATGTTATACCATCATTTTGTATTTTGGTTTAACCAATAAGAATACAATTTGGTCGGCTAAATCCCAAATTGCCAGCCCATCCTCGTTCGTTCAGTATCCAAATAGACACCCAACAGGGTGCACCACGAGAAGGTGAGGATTGGACATTAGGTCAGAAGCCCTGGTTGGTTCTCCGCATTCCTTTAAAGGCTATGTGGAGGTCTCCTCTCAGTTATACAGCTTTGACCCTTATGCACCCATATCATAATGTCTTCAGGAGGTATTCTTCTAGGTGCAATAGTGAAGTTGTGGCCATGTGAGAGAGCGTCGAGTGCTTTTGGTTTCAAACTAATTGACAAAAGATTGACTGCTGTGTCGGTTGGAAGTTGTGGTTTGGAGTTCGAGTTCTTTTTTAAACTCTCAAATTTTTTGATGTGTCGTTCCTGTACTTTTTAAAATTGTTTATCCGCAGCAGTGCACGAGATGTCATATAAAATAGACCAAATCTCGTGGTTTAAGGTGCCCGAAAGCTCATCTTCACGAGTGCCTGGATAGCTAAGTTAGCATCAATAAGGGAGCGGTGATTTGTTCCCTGAGCAAAGATTGGCTGACACAGTTATAAATATGGAGAGCCTTTTGGGAAACGAAATAGTGCTTGAATTTGACACAGTTTGGGATTACCTGGTTATCCCGGCAGCGTTTTAGGAAAGCGAGACGATTCAGTTGTCTTGATATAATGACATTGTTTTTATATATATATACAGGTAACCCTCGTATAATTATATATAATATATATATAAACAATGTCTTGATATAATGACATTGTTTTTATATATAACCCTTTATGTTTTCATATATTTTTCAATGCGCAACTTAAAAATCAAATTTTATCTTGGTTAAATTTGTTTCTGCCCATATCGTGCATGTAGTTCTAAGTAGCAAATTTATATTAGGGGAAATACCCTTTAGCACACACGTACATCAATTATTTACCTTATAAAGTATTTATTGTTGAAAATTGTCTTTGTTTTCTGCCAGGAAAGCGCTTTAAAAATCATAAGCCTGTTAATCTCAAGCTGAGCACTTTATTTTTTGGCGAGTTACGTATGATATGTAATACTTTTTTTATGTAAAAAAAAATGATTTTTATAGTAATGGCCACTTAAGCACTTCTGCGATATACACGTTTGTTAAGAGGGATAAACCCATCCACTGTAAACTGCCAAGGTAACAATTGAACAAGACTGAAGAGTCATTCGGTTTCGATCAGCACATGAGACTCAATCTTCGCAAACTTCTTCATAAGTGCTCCAATCTCTTCAATAGTGAATTAATTGATGGGGAAATAAATTTAAATGAGGAGGAACTGGTACGATTAATAGATGACGTGGAACCAAATGGCAGAGAAAGTTCTGCCGAAGATTCTGATTGTGATGAATCCATTAAAGAATTCAGTTTAAAGAAATTAGCAGAAGGATTGGACTTGGCAAGAAAGTTATTTTATGGATAATGATCTCTCAATGGAGTGCTCTGGAAAATTCACAAGGCAATTGGATATTTGTTTAGCTCCGTATTAGGAACTTAATAAAAAATTTCAGCATAGTAGTAAGCAAGGTCTTATTACTGACTTCTTCATAATTAAATCAGCCGAAGTATGAGAATTATACTAATGATGTCCAAGAGATTTCAAGTGATGACGACGTCCTTAAATAAAGAACATCTAAGAAGTGTTAGTTTTGAAGAGAGTGATGATGATTAAAATATGCCCTATATTTTATTTTGCCTAAAACATTTATGCATTATGTGCAATGAAGTTTACGTGAACTTACATGAATTATCTGAATTAAATAAAAATATATTTTTGTTAGATATGTCATTGTTTATATAATCTTAAAAAAAAAGATTTCGGAACATAACCCTACTTATGTGATCTGAGTTTTGCATAATGTGATGTATAATGTGGCATTTTTGTGGAATGTAACATCCGCAGTATACGAGGGTTACCTGTATATATGTATATATAAATGTTATTTAGTATTTAATGACTAGAACACCAAGAACTAAAAACTAAAAGCAGATTTTATTTGCATGACTAGTTTTGTCTTTCATAGACTTCTTCAGGTGCAGAAAACAGAAATAACCAGCAAGATAATTCAGAGCCAGTACAGGAACTGGCTCTGTACTGTACAAAAAAGCATTAGCAAATAACTGTTAAGATTCAAGCCTTGATGAGTTTAAAAAATAACTCTCTCTAACCAGGAGTGTAGTCGTGCCAGAGCGATGCCCTGGTACTTTTTTTTGCGACTGTCCAAATTTTTAAATTTATTATAATAAATTATAAGAATTATAATAATGAGACTTATCATGCATTTCCAGCTTTTGGTCAAAAAATAGCAGCTTGCCGCTCTTGTCATTTTCGTTTCAGAAAACAAGACATAATTTATTATAATGAATTTAAAAATTTTGATAGTTGTAAAAAAAAGTAAAAAAAGTCGTGTATGATGGGATGTGTCATTGTCATCCATAATAATGAATTCTTCACTTTCAGCCCCATAAAAAAGTTTTGAACATGACATTGAACAACTTTGTTGCAGTATCGTTCACCAGTTATAGTCCTTTTTTCCAGCAGTTGTAGCTCGGTGCATCCATTAAGCATAATACCTCCCTACACCATGACCTCAGCACTACCATATCCATCCCTTTCAAGAACATTCTCATTATGGTAAACAGTACCACTTTGACGTGAGATCAAGTGTCATCTAGAATTGAAGGAAAGACTGAAATGACTCACTTGTAAAGAGTACATTAGCTGATTTTTTTGTCTTGTCTTATTTTTATGGAAACAACCACTGAAAATGTTCTCTACAATGAGCTGTGGATAAAGGGATGCAGGCTAAAGGCCTTTGGGTGTATAGGCATAATTGTTGCAGATGTCTTGCCACAGTTTGTCGAGATATCTGTGCTTGAATGGAGCCAAATTTCGAGCTGACCTGCCATGGTTCATCGATTATGTTTTGCTGTTTTAACCAAAAATCTATCTTCATGCTCTGTGGTGGAGCGAGGGCAACCTCTTAGCAAATGTTTGGAACATATTCCATTGGTTTGAAATGCTGCCCGGAGCATGGATACAATGCTATGTGAGATTGAAATGCTGCCTGGAGCATGGATACAATGCTATACGAGATTCCAAACTCTCTGACAAAATCGGTAATCCTGCGGCCTTCTTCAAGCTTTCCAATAATTCTTCCCCATGTGACATCATCTAGTGATGTCTTTGAGAACATTACAAGGCATCCAAGTTTGCAACTTTATTCCTTCACTAAAAGAACTTCCTACAAACACAATTCATTTAGTGCAGCCTTTTGCTTTTTATCCTGTTGGCTGCTACCACATGACCCCTTTGTGTGTGATTCAAAAATTTGAATGTGTACACCCTTTCTACTTGAAATCATCAGGTATACAAATTGCCACAAGCTGATTCATGTGAATTTGCAGTTGTAATCTTTAGAAATAGTGTTCATCCTTAGGTTTTGGACACCAGTGTGTATACTGACAAAAGTTTTTGTGTTAAAAATAAACTTATGCTTTAAATATATAAAAAGGAAATGTTGCTGTACTTTGCAGTGATGACAGTGACAAATATGAGATGAAGTCTTTATAGACACAACATGCCTCATGAATTAGTTCCCACCAATATCATTGTTGGTATGGTATGTTAAAGTTTATATTTTTAATGTAGCTTGAGCTCCCTAAATAAAGGTTTAACTGGTTTCAATTTCCTAATTACTATATTTTCAAGCAAAATTTTCAGCTAAGTTTTCATTTAAAATATGATTGCAAGCAAGGAGAATAGAAGAGTTATCAAAGTTAAAATTGCAAGTCATGCAGCACACATTTCAGTGCAGAAATGTGTGCATATACTGACAGCAGTAGAAGTAGCTGAGTATAGCAGTATAGTAAGGGCAAATGCAATGGTGGAGTATTGCTTACGATTATATAAGCGATATATAAGCGATTTTTTTATTGGAAGGGGGGGGGTTAGGGGTGCCAACTAAAGTTTTGCACACAGGCACTGGACACTACTGCCGTGCTACTAGGTATAGGGGCGCCAACTAAAATTTTGCACACACGCGCTGAACACTACTGCCGCACCCCCTGCGTATAAGGAACATCGGGTTCAAGAGTTTTGGATTTGGTCATAGCATCAAAAGATATGATTATAACTGAGATGGCATCTCAGTTATAATGGAGGAGGAATTGGAAGGGTGAGATATCATCAGTGCTTAGGAACTGCTGAAGGAATATTTATTAGCAGCAATGACAAGTTGTATACTGCAAGTGAAGAAGATAACACAATTTGGTGTAAAGTGGATGACAAACAATATCAAACAGGAACAAGGTGAAAAAGAAGTTATGGAAGAGATATAAAGAGAGAGGTGGAGAGCAGATGCATGAAGAATATAAGACTCACGTCAGGAGAGTGACTAGTATAGTAAGGAAGGCAAAACTGGAATATGAGAAGAGATTAAAAAAGGGAGTAGAGTAGAGATATCGGTAATAGTGCAGATGTGGTAGCTATTATTATTCAAGAGAATTTTAATAAAATAGACAGATGGGAAAATGAATGTGGATTTCAGTTTAATTCTTGGAATTACCTTCACATCAAACCTCTCCTGGCATAAACACATCACGACCATGCATCCTCAGCTTCAAAAAAACTAGGATTTCTCTTTCGCTCAAGACGTTACTTCACCCCTGAACAGCTATTAACATTATACAAATCACAAATCTGCCCAGCTATTGAATAGTGCTCCCAGATATGGGATGGGGCCCCAAAAAGCTCTCTGAAAATGCTTAACTCAATACAGAGGAGAGCAATTAGACTTATTAATGACCCATCTCTTACTAACTCTCTCCCCCCACTTTCACACAGACATTTGGTTTCTGCAGTATGTATATTCTACAAATATTTCCATGGGAAATACTCATCTGAAACAACATCAATAATTCCTCCACTCAGTACTAAGCTCGTTGGAACATGTGCAGCTGCTGCTGCTCTTGTGATTTGCATAATGTTAATAGCTGTTCAGGGGTGAAGTAACGTCTTGAGCGAAAGAGGGGCCCCAAAAAGCTCTCTGAAAATGCTTAACTCAATACAGAGGAGAGCAATTAGACTTATTAATGACCCATCTCTTACTAACTCTCTCCCCCCACTTTCACACAGAAATTTGGTTTCTGCAGTATGTATATTCTACAAATATTTCCATGGGAAATACTCATCTGAAACAACATCAATAATTCCTCCACTCAGTACTAAGCTCGTTGGAACATGTGCAGCTGCTGCTGCTCAACATCCCTTCACAGTACACCTAGAAACAAACAGAACAAGTTTATTTTCCGCCTCCTTCATCCCTGCAACTGCTGCACTGTGGAACAGTCTCCTCCCTGCTGTGTTTCCCAAGGAATACAATTTACAGTCATTTAAATCAAATGTAAACAAGTTCCCCCTTTTCCAACCCACTACCCATACATGGTACTAATGTACTATAGGTTATCAACCAACCTCTTGTGTATGGGCACAACATAAAAAAAAAATAAAAAAATAAAAAAAAAAGCGATTTATTGGGGTATTTCATACTGGAGAAGTAGGTTTTAATACTAGAAGGATGGAGCAGGTTCAAGGTTTACACATGAAAGAAGAGATTTTTCCAATACTGAGTACTCTGGATGTCAAGGAATGGAAGGAGGGTAAGACAGTGCTATTATATAAGGGTGGAAGTAGAAATACAAACTGGTCTATAGTCAACTATAGACCAGTTTGTATTTCATCAGTGGTTGTCAAGATTTTGAAGCAATTAGTGAGGAATCATTTACAGCATTGAACAGATGAGGGTAATATTATCTGTAAGTCAGTGTGGATTTGTTAAGGGGTGCTCTTGTTTTAGTAATCTGATAGGGTGCCACACAATATACTGATATATTATGTTGCAGTACATAGTTTTGGATGTCAGGTTAGTGAATTGGATTGAAGATTGGCTGTCTGATAGATAACAGAGTTCTATATGAGGGAGCAGTATCAGGAAAGCAGAAAGTTACAAGTGGGGTTCCACGGGGCTCAGTAATGGGACCTGTATTGTTTAACCTTTATATCAATGACATTGTCAGTGGATTGTAGGGAATATTCAGTTGTTTGCAGATGATGTAAATCTGAGAAGAGATATCAGTAATAGTGCAGATGTGGTAGCTATTATTATTCAAGAGAATTTTAATAAAATAGACAGATAGGAAAATGAATGGAGGATATCAGTTTAATTCAGCTAAATATAAAGCCTGAAGTTTGAGATATATACCAATGGGAGGCTGCATACTCTATTGAAGGAGCTGTACTGGAGGAGTGGAGGGAGGCAAAGGATCTGGGGGTGATGATTGATATAATCCTGAAATTTAAAGAATATATTGCAATGGTGAAGGTAACCCAGAGGATTTCTGCAATACTAAAAAGGACACTGATCACAGAAATAAAGAGTTGTCATTCCATCATATAAAGCCCTGCCCAGACCATATCTGGACTATTGTGCTCAAATTTGGTCCAAATTTGAAGGGTATAAATTAATCTTGGAAAGAGTGTGTAGAGGCAAATAAAAAAGATGATATCAGGAATGTACAATGTTAGTTATGAGGATAGACAGAAGGAATTTGGATTGTAAAATTTGGTAGATAGAAGGAGAGGTGATATGATTGAGACTTTTAAACTGTTGAGAAGTAGTTACAGGGTTGACATTGGGGAGGTCTTTCATTTGGTGGAACAAGGGATGGAGCAAGGACAAGTGGCCATCCTTGGGAGTTGCAAAAGGAATTTGTGAGCAAGAGGGTAAGGAGTGGTTTCTTTCACAGAGGGTGGTTGAATTGTGGAATGCATTGCCTGATAGTGGTGATGAAAGCATGAATGGTGAATGAGTTCACCATCCTCAAACATCAGAATCTCAGCTATTCCAGTTCTTTATATTTTTAAGTCAGTGAGATTCTTATCTAAATAATACTCATTTGTTCTGACCATTTTGAAAATCATCTAGGTTGGATTAGATGGACGATGATTGGATTACAACTAAGTAAGTTGCTTAGTTGTAATCCAGTTGACTGTTGAATTTGCTTACAACTGGAAAGCAATTATAGTCCTTATTATCTAGATGGGATTTAAATTCAATTTTTTTTAGCTGAAGGGCAAAATGTCACCCTCATGACTGCACCCTGAAAGTACTGAGATCTAGAAACAAGAATTTGAAGTAAAGCAGATTTTTTTAAGATAAGCTTTAAATTCAAGGCACTGAATTGAATTAAAGAGGAATTTAATTGTATACTATACTACGCTTCTCATATACTCCTGTACTATATATATAGGTCTCTTACTACTTGTGAATTCTGGTTTGATTGAGTCATTAAATTGCTGATATGCATCCCCAAGTGATGTATAGGCTACTATGACAGTACTACATGAAACGTTTACATTATTACTAACTTCCTGTTGATAATTATATCAAGCAATACATAGTCATTAGTTAGAATTAAAGTAGCTACTGGAAGATAGTTTGATGTATAATCTGGTGTGAGACAAGAGTACACATTATCTCCACTGTTGTTCATCTGTATGGATTGCATTGTGAAAGAATGTGGCAGTTAAACTTGATGTCAAATTGGAGATGTTAAGTTCAGCTCTTTACTTTATGCAGAAGATGTTATACTTCTAAATAAGTGAAGTACAAATCTGTAGTATTCCTCGATTAAATTTGATATGAAAATCAGTAATAAAAAGACAGACTAGGAAAATAGGTAGGAATATCGAAAATGTTGGTGCATCTTGAATGGATGCACAAACCTATAGAATAGGTAGATTTCAGTTATTTATGCATTTTTTAGCAAAGATGGCAAATTAAATATGGAAATAAATGACAGAATTAAAAAGGTGGTGTGATAGGGAGTCAAATCAATAGATTTCTGTGGAATGAGAGAGATTAGTCAGAGTACTAACTATGTACAAGACTGTTCAAATCAGTTTTAACTTATGAATCTGGAAGGTGAGTTAGAAATAAAATAGTTGACCAAAGATTGGACACTACAGATGAGAAAGCACTGAGAAAAAAAAAAATAGGGAGGTTAATAAATTCTGGTTAATAAATAGGGAGGTTAAAATTCTGGCATCAATGGCAGAATTAAACTTGACATTGTTAGCATTCAGAAACGTGTGAGCAGAGCTAATTTCATATTGCATGGTCACTTAAACAGAATGGGAAAGGAAATGTTAGCAAAACAGGTGTTTGATGCCCCGAAAAAAAGATCCAGCAGAAGACCAAGATCTAGGTGGAATTATATAGTATATGGAATGATATAGAAATGCCTTAGGAGATTGATATATAAGATCTTACAACACTGGAATCTTAATAGACAAGACGAATTTGGAGGAAATTTGTTGATAGAAAGTTATTAATAATGTTAAATATTTGTATAATACTATCATAATATCCTGTACACATTAGGAATTTGATAACTGTATTTGTCACTAGGTCCAGAATGAACTGGAAACATGCAAAGTGTCAATAATGACAATAGTCCACTACTGGAAATAATCATGTTAGAGGTAACTATAAAGAACTAATGTAAAGGTAACTAGGACTGAAGAGATCCAGTTGGTGATTTTCATTACTTAGAGAATTCATTGTAAGACTTCATTGCTATGTAAAATGCCTATTCAGGATATTGAACTGAATATTATCTTTTAAAAAAAAATGTTTCAGTTTATTAATTTTACTATAACAAAGTATTTTTCTTTTGAAATAGTGCATTGACATCCTAAGGATATCTTGGGCTGATGAGATTTTTCAAGAATTGAATATTTTTCAAGTGTGGTAACTCTTGAAGAAGTGACCAAACAGTTAAGGAAAATTCTGTGTATAAATAGGATAGAAAGAAAATGTTTATGTTATGCATTGGCAACAATCTTATTAAAAAGTTGCTTGCTTTTAACAAGAAGTACTGTTCATTCATTAAACCAATTTTTTTCATTTTGTTTATTGCTGATCTTGCACATCTTTACTCATAAGTCATTCGAATGCAATATTGATATCTAAAATTATAATTTAAATTCTTGTATGTCCACTTTAAATGGTAGAAGTAATGCAGAAATACTTATTTACATCAAGAGGCAAAGTTAAAAAAAAAATGCTAGTACTTATTATTTAGGATGCAAAGCAGTTGTTGGATGAAGCAAAAATGAAGAGTGAGAAGATGAAGATTAAGTATTCTGCCGTGCTATGATAGAAGCGAATTGAGGAGGAGGGTGTTGATAGCAAACAAATCAATATGCAGGTTGTACAGAAAGAATGATGTAGCATTTGTGGACCTATGGTCTGAATTTAATGGAACGAAAGATTTATATAATGCTGACATACTTGCACCTAAATGGTTTTGGTGTAAGATGTAAAGAGAGAGCTTTCTTCACCAAGCATGCTAAAGCACAAATTGAGGAAAACTTAATTATGTTGGAAGCAGATGTGTTTGTGTAAAGATACCCATGAGCAAGTGAATGTGAGAATGACCAAGTGTGGAATCTAGTCTCTCAAGCAAAAATATTGAATAGGGTAGTCAATTCAGGAAATAAAGGTGGGTGAGAATAAAAGGATGCTGCATTTCTATATACTAATGCCAGAAGTATCAGGAAGAAGAGGGAGGAATTTTTGGCATTGGTTAGTGCAACCAATAGTTATAGGCATTAGTGAGACTTGGCTAACAGCAGATGATGTAGTTACAGGGATTGAATATGAAGGGTTTAGTATTTTCAGGGAAGATGTAGAAGATAGGATGGGGGAGGAGTACTGCTGATGATAGCAGATGAATTGCAATGAAAAAGAATAGGAGACAGGCTGGAGGTTGGATGTTTATTTGAAACAATTTGATGTGAGATTAAGGCCAGTAAGAAAAAACATACAGTTGGCTGTTACTATAGGCCGGGGGTGTTCAACCCGTCGATTGAGGAGCAATTTTTGGTCGATCTCTTGTGTATTCCTCCTTACTTACAAATTTAATTAAAACTGAAAACATAATATTTTATTTATCATTATTTTGTATTATTTTTAATTTGCTTTAAGTGTATTGCTATTGTTTATTTATTTTTAATTACTGATTTGACAATTTTAACGAAAATTGTCAAATCAGTAATTTTCTTATAAGTCCGGGTAAATGAATTAATTTGGATCAGTGGAAGTCAAACAGCGAGCTGAGTGAATACAATTATAAGCAAAGTGTAAAAACTCAATTGTAGCTTAAATATTAAATATGCCAAATCACATTACATCGATTTTTTACTTAGGTTAAATCCCATGAATATTGTAAAAAAAATAAACTTTGTCTCGGTATAGTTTGTATTAGATGTTTTTGTAAATAACTCTTTTGAAGCTAACTGTATATACTGCTTTAATAAGAATATGTTAGAGTGTTAAAAACAAAGGCAATGTTTTTGTCGCCAAAGCTGTTATGGCGGCATTAGAAAGATTGTTATTGAAACTTGTATGTATGAGAAAGGCTTGCAGGCTCTAAGTGTAAACATCTCCGAAGTCAGTCAGAAAGAGTTCAAACAACCTTCTGATGACCAGCAACTTACAATCAAAAGAAAGGAGGAGAACAAAAGGCGTGCCAAACTTGAAACTTAAGATGAAAGACTCATACTGATTCTTTGGGGGTTGCCAAACTTCATGCAAGGTCCCAGAGGAGGCCTAATAAAAAGGGACTGAAGCAAGCAGAAGGGGTCCCGGTTCCAGAATTGCTGTCAGAGGAGGCCACCCAGTCCAGAGTCGCCGTCAGAGAGACTGCCCGGATCTACTTTGCTTGAGAGAGGAGTTTCCTGCTTCCAGAAAGGAGCTTCTCGGTTCGAGATGTCGCTAGAGAGAGAGACTACTTGGCCACAGACAAGGTTTCAAATTGCCGAAAGGAAGAGTGCCAATTGCTGGAGAAAAGTTTCCAGGCCAGGTTAATGTCAGACATTCACTAGTGTGTTGCATTTTCATTACAATTTGATGAATCAAACGACTTCACTGATATTGCTCAGTTAATGGTATTTATTCGCATGGTATTTCAAGATTATTCAAATAAAGAAGAACTTTTGAAAATTATACCATTATTGGGAAGGACTAGGGGAGAAGACATTTTTTCGGCATTTGATGAATTTGTGAAACAACACAACCTTCCGCTTTTTAAACTTGTGTCTATTACTACTGATGATGCTCTTGCAATGATAGGTAATAAATATCAGGCTTGATTTCATTATGTAAAAACGATGACAAATATCCAGCTTTTTTTACATACCGCTGTATTATTCACCAACAAGTACTGTGTAGAAAGATTAAACACAAAAGATGTTTTGGATATTACATTTAAAATATTGTAAATTCTGTTCGTGGAAAAGCCCTGCAACAGCGTTATTTAAATTACAGGCAGATGATGATAGGGAACTTCTGTTGTACAATAATGTTCGCTGACTCAGCAAAAGTCAATTTTTAGAAAGATTTCTTGTATTAATTAAAGATATAAAAATTTTTCTTGGTGAAAAAGGAGATATTTATCCACGATTGAGTGATAAAAGATGGTTGTTACACTTATCATTTTTAGTAGATTTCTGTACGAAATTAAGCAATTTAAATTTAGAGTACAAGGTAGAGATAAAAATTTAATTGACATGTTAAGTTCAATAAAAACTTTCCAACAATACTTACTTTTATTAAAGAAAAATATAAATGACCACGAATTTAGACTTCTCCCATATTTATTCAAATTTTTGAACAAAATCAAGAAATGCTTCGCTATGATTTAACAGAATTTATTTGTGAAATAGAGTTAGTTGAGGAAGAAATAAATTCAAGATTTAAAGATTTTAATAAAACTGAAATGATTGTATCTTTTATCAATAATCCGTTTCAAGAAAACTTGAACATCAGAAATTTGAAATAAAATTAGTGGGCTGTTTGATATAAACCAAACTGAAGTAGAACTTGAGATAATAAACATTCAGAATAGTTTACATTTAAAACCAATAAACAATGAAATCATTTGGAAGTATGCACATGAAAAATTCCCAATATTAACTGATATTGCGCGAAAAATTTTGTCATGTTTCGGATCGACATACTCGTCAGAATCTGCTTTTTCAAATATGACCATCATGAAAAATCAATTAAGAAACCAAATTGCAAATGATCGTTTGGATGATTGTCTGCGATTGGCCACTTCTTCATATCAACTTGACTATGAAAATATTGCAAGGTCCAAACAATGTCAAATTTCACATTAACTTTTTTTTTTTTTTAATCAACCAGCATTTCCTGCAACTTGTGAGTTTGTAATCAATCAGTTGTTTTTTCTAACTTTGGTTTTCCAAAATAGAGAAATAAATATTTTATTCCAATATATATATATATTTTTTTGTTGTATTAAAATAATTAAAAGTGATAAATACATTTTTAAATACACAAAAAAAAATAAAGTTTTTAGTTGTTTATTTGTGCGTAATCAGATATCAGGTTGGGGGAACATGATCTATATAAGAGAGTAGATCGCCGAATAACTTTTTATAGAAAAGTAGTTCACGTAGTAAAAAAGGTTGAACACCACTGCTATAGGCCAAGGAGTTCAACAGATGATCTGGAAGACAATCATCACCAAATTAGTACAACGACTACTGGTAAAGTGATTTATTATGGGGGACTTCAACTATGGAGATATAGACTGGAAGGAAGAAAAATCACATGGTACAAAGGAAATAGAATTTATACACCCTGCTAAGAGAATTATTTAAGGCAGCATGTAATGGTTAGTAGGGGCCAGAGAACTAGATTTTTTGCTTGGAGAGTTATGAATGAATGGAATGTGTTGCTAGAGTCATTTTTAGCATTTTGTCTCTTAATTGGTTCAAGGAGAGGTATGATAGATTGTGTAGATAGTTTGGGTCTCCCGCGATGAGGCTTAGGACTCCATGGAGATGTCCGTACAGTAACAACTATGATAAAGAATTCTTTAGTTTCTGGTATTGCAATCAAAGCACAGCTTCCTTAATTAACAAAACAGATCCTTAAGAGTGGGATTTAACCTTTCATCTGCAAATTTCCAAGTAAAAGTATATTAAGATATTTTGTTACAATATATCTTTTTTATCTTTTTGTTGTAATATATATATATATTTTATTAATGGTGAATATAAATCATTCACTATTAATAAAAAAAAAATGCACTGTAAACAATAACAATATATGACTCCTGCCCACAAATTTTTTTATCTAAACCATATAGTACATTTGTATTGTGGGTAGGATAAGAATTATTGTTCTATTTATTTATTAATTTTTACATCTTTTTTTATTTTATTTATTGTTTTACATAGTCTGGAAAGCAAACATGAAAATTTTTTAAAGGTGTAGAAAGTTTTTTTACCCTGGGTATATATTATGTTAAAGATACCAAGCAATTTTATAAGCTAGGTTTTTAATCTTTTTTCCCAAGTAAGCAATGTCTGTTTGCTTACTTGGGAAAAAGGATTAAAAACCTAGCTTATAAAATTGCTTGGTATCTTTAACATTTTTTAAAATATGCTTCAGACTTCCAATAAGTGGGGCACTGATCTCATACCAAGCAATGAAATTCATCCCCTACCTAATCTAAATTTGTTTTGTTGCTTATTATTATCTTCAGAGAAAGATAATGCAGTCAGACTCATTATGGAAGGACCTGCTGTCATACACAGCTTATTATGCCATACCTTAAACATTCGTATTCTCTGCAGTCATCACTCTTAGGCATTGCATTCTTTTCATTCCCTTTATCATATCATATCCTCTTTATATAGCTCCAAGGGATGACCTCTTGTTCTCTCCCTATCTCCCACCATTCCTTGAAAAACCTTTGCCATGTTAATCTGATAAAAACTCCTTATCAGAATTAAAAACTTATGTCTCTATCATATTATTCCTCTTCCTATCTACTAGACCAGAGCTTCTCAAAGGGTGGGTCATGTTAAATATTAAAATATGAGAGTAGTTTACATGTTCATTAGAAGGGTTTTACTCATCAAGAATCGTCGGATGAACAATTCAATGTCTATTCAGTTAAAGATCACATGAGAATTACTATTTCTGTCTAGTTTCTTTCAGCTTGCAGATCTATATGAAATCAATTTTGACATGCTTATCAGTCAACTCTTGACAGCAATTACACTTTGTTATTGTGCATAGCTCAAAAATGTAGACGAGTAGACAAACAGGTCAAGACATGTTTGAATGAACTTGTAACAACATGTCATGACGTACTTAGTATAGCTGCATGCTGTCACAGGTTAAAATAACAGGTGCATTGATGTAAGTTAGTTGTTTGTAATTGCAAATAAAATGTTAGTATTTTCTTAATTTAATCATTAGTGTGTTATGTAAAAAGTGTTTCTCTAATTATTATTTTTTAATATTTACCGTAGTAATGGATGAGTGGTTGATAAGGAATCCGGCAAAAACTCAAGTCACTGAAAAGGAAAGAAGGATCTGTCACAGATGAAATGGATAATCGAAGAAAAATTTATGAAAATCCTCCAACAAGTTTTCAATTATCAAAACAATGAAAAGTAGTAAGAAAATTCTGACTACTTAAAATTCAGATTTACGTGGAATGGTGACAAAGGAGATCCATGTTTGCAGTGTGTGAAATTCTGCAAATGAGAGTATGCGACCAAATAAATTACTTTGACATATTGAGACAAAGCAAGAATGGTATGTGCAATGTGTGTGGTAAAAATAGTGATATTGTGACATGCATTATTAAACTAAGTCCGAATGCATCATGGACTCGCTTTAGTCTTTATAGAGAGGCATTAGTATCTTAAACTATGTTAGATGATTTGAAAAACGTTTTAAACACTGCCAGTTCAAACAGTGTCAGTTCAAAACACGTATCCAGCTCTTTCTACCGCAGCTTTAAGAGTCCTGCTTCCTTTTACTACGTCATACATGTGTGTGAAGTTGGATTTTCAGCAGTGATAGGAATTAAAAACAAATTTCGAAATAAATAAACTTCAATTATCAAACATCTTGCATCTGAAAATAACACACACATCAACGTGGACGTCAAAGATGTCATCAGCAAAAATTCTTCACATATGTATTTATTAATCAGATAAACATCAAAGATGTCATCAACAAAAATAGAAAACAACCATTCTTCACATACACCTCATTATGTATCTGATTAATAAATTTATATATTAAGTGTATTCAATAAAAAGTTTAAAAGTAGTAAAGCGATATATTTTATTCAACCCCCTTCCTTTTAAAATATGCATTACAAGCAAGTGGGTCGCAAAAAATTACCGTTTTCAAAAGTGGGTCGACCCATATAGCCGCTCACATTCGTGGTGAATGTGACCGGCTGATGCATCTCTAGCTAAAGATTCAAATTAAAAGAGTTTCATTATTGCTTGTCCTTTTATCATTTTGGAATCATCACCATGAAAACTGAAAATTGGTATGACTTACGAAGAATCTTCTATTTGCTATCGCTACTTCCAATCTAGAGAGCAGGTTCCTCATGTGCATTGTCAACGTCATCTACCCAAAGAGAGTCATCTTCACTCCCATTCAGGGCATTAGAGATGCTGGTTTTTTAAAAACTCTTGGCAATTATTTCTGGGGAAATCATGTCCAAGCTTTCAAAATTCAGTTGCACAACAGTTCTAATGAGTCTCTTAACCTTCGCTGCTGGAGTCAGGTCATAGCTGCTGGCTGCCATCCACTTCATGTAGAATTTTTGTACAGTCCTTGAATGGCTTGTTGACTGATACATCCAAGTGCTGTAGAGAAGGTGTAAGACCACTAGGAATAATAGCCACATCGGTCTTCACATCCGAAAGTTTGCTATTTCAGGTCCTAAATGTTTGCAGAACCTTTCCTACACATAGCCTGGCATAAAAATAAGGCCCCTGGCCATTTGTCCCAAACTGGCATGATCTAATCTTGAACCATTGTGGTGTCCATCCACCCTTTTTCTTGAACTCTTACATGAATTCCAGTGGGAAATTTCCATTTCGCATTTTTTCCTTTTAAACATTACGTAAGGAGGCAACTTTCTTCCATCCAGCAATTGTGAGCATGATTGTGCATAGATGTTTAAACTGTTTTCATGTGCGAGGTATATGTGAAACTTTTTAATTTCTTTTTTTCATAGAGTAAATCAAGGGTACAAGATATACGTGAGGGCAAGTTATATTTGAGTAAATACAGTAAGCAGGGAATTCTATAAAAACCCAGGGCAGAAAAGACTCCATATAGTAAGAATAGGTTTGTAAGCTCTGATATAGTGAGGTTTAAGGAGATTAGTGATTTTATTGTGGAACGGGATTAGAGAAAAGCAATTTTTGGATGAGTTTTTTTGGATACCTGTTAAGTTAGTAGGTGGAGTGGTATTTGTAGTTCATTTATTTTCTCATTCGTTTTTAAGATGAAGATAGCATTTTACACATGAATGATATCATTTTTTTGTGAAAGGTGGTATACAGTTAAGACTTGTGGTAGACATCAAGTGTAAAACCATCATCTTAATTTCTTTTTGTGATAAAAATGTCTTAAAAGGATAGTCTTCCTTTACTTTTCATTTCTATAGTAAATTTTATTTTTTGACGAAATGAGTTGATTGAGGTAAAGAAGTTGTTTAATTCAGTGGCGTCTGTTTCCAGATGATGATGATGAAGAGGAGATATCTCCACCAGACTAAAGATTCTGGGTTGGCTGGTTTTTGTATGGTTCCCACTCATGAAAGGTTATTATAAACTTATAGTATATTTTGTACCATTGGTGTGCTAAGGGTTTTTTTTTTAATTTTTCTATTTATTTTTAAATAGTCCAGAAACCCAGCTGTAGAAACCAAACATGGAATTTTTTTAAGCTACTTCAGACCTCCAATAAGTGGAGAGGTGGTCTCATGCCAAGTGATGAAATTCATTTCCCACCTAAGGATAATCACATCCATCCACTGTGGGATTCAAACTCTGGTTGAAGAGTGGGTACTCTAACCACTCAGCCAACCAGGCCAGCTGGTGGACACTAAAAATCTCTTTCCAAAATTTTCTGTGGATAGATCAATACAAGGTAGAGACAAAGAATTTCCCACTGCAAAGCTAAAATGATATTTGAAGATTTGGCCATTCCATTTAAAGGATTTGAATTGAGGCAATGTGTGAATAGTTTAAGGACTATGGAGGGAACAGATCATCAGTGAGCTCTAGAATTTCATCTATAGGGACGTTGAACAATGAAACAATGTCCAAACGAGAATGGCTGATAACTTGATAGAAATGTATTTCTAAACAAAATGTAAAAGAGTTCATTTTATGTTATGGAGGCTATTGAAGGGCTTAGAACAGTGATTCTTAACCAGTGTTCCGTGGAAGGTGAATAGGTTCCACGAGAAGTTCTGGAATTTGTCATTTTTAAATTAATTTGTCAGCACAAATTAATTTAATGATGGTTTAATTAATTATCAATTATTGATCAATAATAAAAAATCAGCTAAATTACCACTTATTAATTATTAATTTATACATTACAAAATAACCAAGGTGTTCTGTGAAAATTTTAGGATTTGTGAAGTGTTCCGTAGTCGAAAAAAGTTTGAGAAACACTGGCTTAGAAACAGAGTCAGGAGTATTGTAACAGGAATCAGAGATGATAAAGGTGACATGAAAACTTTGAAAGGTTGCCTTTCATACATCATTCACACTAGATGCACTCACAACTTCAACAGGGAAAATGATCCACTGACTCAGTTCTCTAAAAGAAAAAATCTAGCTCTTACTCCTGTCCCCTCCTCACCTTCCATATATAATGAAAAATTTTATCAGCTGATATCCTATAATGTCCTCTCAAAAGCTTATAGACCTCTATGATATCACCCCTATATTCTGAGTCTATCCTCATAATCCTAATATCATCTTTATAACTCTTCTTTGCAGCCTTTCCACAGCTTCTTTATTCCTTTGTTACCCAGGAGACCAAATCTTCACACAGTGGTGCAGGTGCATTCATATCAAGGACTTGTAAAGACATAAAATGACTTTCATATCCTTACAGGTGAATGTTCATTTCAACATTGCAGTTACCCAATTTGCAATTTTTGTTCTGACCTTTGAACTTCTACTTTCTGTCCACCTTAACTACAAGATCTTTAGCCTTCTCAATCATTCCAAGCATAATCCCACCTATATAAACATGCTGTTGGATATTGCATCATGATATCCAACAGCATGTGCATAACTTTACACTAACATTGCATTGACACCCATTATTCTTGTTGAGAGGCTTATACGCTGGTTATACATGATAACTAATAATTAAGGAATTGACAGCATACACTAGAAATATAAATTAACTTTAATATATACTTTCCGATATTTCGGCAAACGTCACGTTGCCATCTTCTTGGGAACTTATTACAAAGACAAGTGCACACAAGTACTACATAACAGCAAATGAGAACAGAAGCTAGGAAGTTAACGTTTTCCTAAAGTCCTGATGGTGCCCCCTGGCAGACTATATTGGTAGTTCTTGGCCTTTGGGCTGAAGTTCTTCTGATACATGTTTCCCAAATTTGGGGCAGTCTCATGCATCCAAATTTGTTGAGGTTTGGCATGTTCCTAAGGGCTGAGGATGATTCCATGAATAGTCTTTCATATTTGAACTTGCTGCGGTGTATTACTGTGGCTTTCTTCCATCTTATTCTGTGGACAGTATCCAGAGCGTGGTCTGCAAGCCCAGAGTGGCTGTACTTGTGAAATCGGATGTAATCCTTGTGTTCTGAGATTCTGATATTTGCTGTCCTGCCTGTTTGGCCAAAGTAGGACAGTTTACAGCTGCAAGGGACCGGGTATACACCAGGTAGGTCTAGGGGAAGTGGTTGGTCTTTAGTGGAGCGGATAAGGGATGCCAATTTTCTATGTGGTCTGTAACAGGTGGTCAAGCCATGTTTTTTAAGATTTTGTTGATTTTTTCCGAGGTGCCTCGGATGTAGGGAATGGTGATGGATCTAGAGTAATCTTTTTGTGACGGGGAGGGGGTGGTGGGTTGTGGATAACTGGGTTGGTATTTTATCCAAAAAATACTTAACCCAGTTATCCACAACCACCCACCACCCCCTCCCCTTCACAAAAAAGATACTCTAGATCCATCACCATTCCCTACATCGGAGGCACCTCAGAAAAAATCAACAAAATCTTAAAAAAACATGACTTGACCACCTGTTACAGACCACATAGAAAATTGGCATCCCTTATCCGCTCCACTAAAGACCAACCACTTCCCCTAGACCTACCTGGTGTATACCAGGTCCCTTGCAGCTGTAAACTGTCCTACTTTGGCCAAATAGGCAGGACAGCAAATATCAGAATCTCAGAACACAAGGATTACATCCAATTTCACAAGTACAGCCACTCTGGGCTTGCAGACCACGCTCTGGATACTCTCCACAGAATAAGATGGAAGAAAGCCACAGTAATACACCGTAGCAAGTTCAAATATGAAAGACTATTCATGGAATCAGCCTCAGCCCTTAGGAACATGCCAAACCTCAACAAATTTGGATGCATGAGACACCCATTATTGTTTTCTCATATCTCCAGTCTGTTCAAATCACACTATAAATGCTGTGTATATCAGTAGCATCTCTGATTGCCCTATCTTTGCACCATCAGTAAGTAGACAATGAAAGATCTCCTGTCAGCCCATTTATAGTATCAGTGTATATATATTAAACAACAGTAGTCCAAGGACTGACCACTGGCATATTCCCCCCCCCCCTTCCCCCCACACATACCATATTCTGTTACCTGTCTATGAGCCACTCACTTACCTCAGAAAGACTGTTGCCTGTATGTAAGTTCTTACTAACTTCTCTAACATCTTTACAGTTACTCCAGAGATACTGATAAGTAAATAGTTGGACACATCAGTCTTTGCAATACCAATGTGCAATGGGATTATCATACTTTCTTTCTATTTATGCAGGAACTTTCCTGAACTACTAAGACTCAATTTATACTAACATGTCATGGGCCTAGCTAGTTCAGCCAAACATTTCTTTAGCATGATGATATCCCACTGTCTCATTTTCCAAATTTTTATCTTAGGCAACAGCTCTAAAATCTCTCATGCACCTCTATCTTTTCACCCAATATAGTGATAGCAATGGACTATGTTTGATAGAGGTCAGTGAAATGAGTGCACTCATTATTTGAACTACCTCATCCACTTCTAATACTAGAGAACAATTTGCATTTAGTCAGATATTCTTTTACTTGCAGCATAACAATGAAATTCATCATCATCATCATCAAATTCCTGCCATGTACCCTCAAGGGGTGTAGGATATGATAGTACATGAAAAATTTACATCATTACTAGAGACTGCAGACATCATTACTAACTTCCTATCTACAATTTTCCTCCAAATCAGTCTGTTACTTGTCAAGATTATCAGATCATACATTTCTATTATCCAAGGCACTTTTTACCGTATCAATCCACCTATACCTTGGTCTTCTTCTGGGTCGTTTTCCTGCCAACCTGTTTTGCTAATCTTTCCTCGCCCATTCTGTTTAAATGACCATGCCACCTGAGATAAGCTCTGCTAACGCATTCCTGGATGTTGACAATGTCAAGTTCTTTCCTAATATCCTCGTTTTTAATATGATATTGCCATTGATGCCATCTGTTCACACCTATAATCTTTCTCAGGACTCTCATATCTGTGGTCTCTAGTCTTTGGTCAAGTGTTTTACTTCTGATCCAGCTCTCAGATCCATAAGTTAAAACCAGTTTCAACACTGTCTTGTATACAGCTAATTTAGTGTTCCGACTAATTTCTCTCTTATTCCATATGAATTTATTCAATTGACTTCCTACCATACCAGCTTTGTTGATTCTGTTGTCTATTTCCATATTTAATTTATCATCTTCAGTAAAAATCAAGCCTAAGTAGCTGAAATGTTTTACTTGTTCCACAGGTTCCCCATTCACAACACAGTTGACATTTTCAATGATTCTGCCTATTTTCTTTGTCTTGTTATTGCTTACCTCCATACCATATCTATTACAACAGTTATTCAATTTAGTCACGGAATCTTGCAGACTTGTAGCATATTTATTTAGAAGTATAACATCATCTCAATAAAGCAAAGAGCTGACATTAACATCTCCAATTTTGATATCAGGTTTAATACCACTTTTCTTCATAATGTGATCCATATAGATAATGAATAACAGAGGGGATAATGTACATCCTTGTCTCACACCAGATTTAACATTAAACCTTCTTCCTGTAATTCCTTCAATTCTAACTGCTGACTTACAACTCAAATAAAGACTAAGTATTGCTTGATATAATGCCCCATTCATACCATATAACTGTACCGTATTGAATAGCTTCTCTCTTGGCACCTTGTCATATGCCTTTTCCAAATCGACAAAACTTAAATACAGATCTCTGTTATATTCCCATGCTTTCTCGACTATTTGTCGTAAAGTGAAGATATGATCCTGACAGCCTTTATTTGGCCTGAATCCAGCTTGTTCTTCATCAAGCTTTTCTTCCCCAATTCTTCTCAACCGTTACTGAAGTATACTTGCATAAATCTTACCAGGATAAAGTCTTAACATTAGTATTGAGCATAAATCTTAACACTCAGTAGGGATATTCCTCTGTAATTCTCACATTCAGTTTTATTTCCCTTTTTATATATGGGTACTATGAGAGCTCTACTCCAATCATCAGGAATTCGTCCCTCTGTCCAGGCCTTCTGAACTATGCAGTGCAGCCACTGTAGGACTTTTATACCTCCATACTTCAGCATTTCTGGTCGAATATCATACTATTCCTGCTGCCTTTCCACATTTCAAGCATGGATGTGGATGCCTGTTGAGTGTTTTTTTACCAGTGTGCTATCACTGCTTGTTTCATTTAGCAATTTCTCGAAGTAATTACTCCATACTTCAAGGATATCTTTTTCTCCAATTTTCATGTCACCTTTATCATCTCTAATTCCTTTTACAATATTCTTTCCTCCATTTCTGAGCTTCTTCAACAACCTCAAGAATATCTTGCCGCCTTCTTGATATTTATTTTTGATTTTCTTACCAGTCTTCCCATGACTTTTGTTTAGCTAGTTTTACAAAGTGTTTAGCTTTCTTGCATTTGTCTCTGTATTCTCCAAGAGCACAAGCTGACTTATTTGCCAGTAACTTTTGATATGCTTTCTTATTTTCCTTCACTGCTTCTTTAACTTCCTGTGTCCACATTGGAGTTCTGATTTTTCTATCCTTGCAGACAACCTCACCACATGCTTCTCTGGCTGAATCAATCATGGTTTTTTTCAAGGTTTGCCACTGAATTTCCAAGGTTTGGTTGCTGTTCTCAAACTCTTTCATTTTTTTCTTCAATAATCTTTGTGTATTTTAGTGTACAGTTCACATCTGAGAGCTGCTCAACTTTTATTTGCTTTAAAACTTTCTTTCATGTCATTGTTTTCAATATGAAATTCAATTTTATCCTGCTCAAGACTAAATAGTGATCGCTTCCAATTTCAAATCCTCTGTACACTCTGGTATCTTGTACCAGGGAGAAAACATTACCTATCAACAATAACATAGTCAATAAGACGTTTCTTATTCCTTGCTTCTTCTCCCCATGTGAATTTGTGCACATTTTTATATTGGAACATGGTGTTAGTAATAACCAGTCCATGTCCTGAGCAGAAATCCAACAAGTATTTGCCATTATTATTAGCTTTGCTCTTTTCTCCAAATTTTCCCAAAATATTTTTGTATGTCTGACAATCATTTCCTACTCTGCTATTTAGATCCCCAACAAGGACCAACTTTTCCTTTTTTCATTGTGTTAGTTGCTTTCTCTAAAGCCTCAAAAAATTCCTCCACTTCTACCTTAATAGAACCTTCTGTGGGACCATAGGCACAAGTAAGTATCATTGTCCTGTTCCCCATTCCCATATGAGCCCACATCACTCTACTTGAGACTGCCTGCCATTCAAGAAGATTAGCCTCATATTTTGTTTGAATACTATGGGCTACTCCTTCTTTTCCTTGATTGTCATACCGAGAATAGAATATAACATTTTGTATTTATTGCTCAGAAAGATCTCACCAGTTTTGTCTTTTTTTGTTTCAGTCAACCTTATTATGTCGATCTGGTACTTATCTAATTCTTCAGCCAGCTCCATTTCTTAGCCATTTAGGCTTATGTTGATAGTACCGATCTTTTAACTCTGATGATGTTGAGTTGGGGTGTGTTTTCATATTTGTTCCAGTAGCTGACTTTTTGCTGTTTGCCCTGGCAAAAACAACAGGGGACTTTGTTTAACTGGGCGACGTGCCAGATGGCATGAAATTCTGTCAGGTTGTACAATCATTTTGTATTTTGGTTTAAGCCAATAATAATACAATTTAGTCGGCTAAATTCCAGACCAGCCGATCCTCGTTTGTTCAGTATCCAGGTAGGTACCTATCAGGGTGCACCACGAGAAGGTGAGGATTGGACATTAGATGAGAAGCCCTGTCAGTTCTCCACGTACCTTTAAATGCTATATGGAGGTCTCCCCTGTTATACAGCTTTGACGTTGTGGTTTTTTGTAATTGGTGGAGACAAGAGTTGTAGAGTAGTTGGACTCCCAGGAGGTGTCAGGTAGTAGTAACAATAATAATATATCCTTTGCACTTGATTCCAGTTACCTTCCACTTGAGAGCTAATTTCACTAATGTCAACAATATTAGTATTCATGAAAGCAACAAATTCAACCACTTTGTAATGCTTCTGGCATTTGTGTATAGACATAACAAGTTGTCTCCTTGCTGTTTCTTATACTTAATCTACCATTTGCTTGACCCAATTGACAACTTTCTCTTTTCCCTCCTCACACACTCTGTGAGGAGGGAAAAGAGAAGTGTAGTCCATTAATTCAGCAGATTCATAACCATGCTCATTGACATTCGTATTGCTATTATGTCTACACATCCTTAGCACTTCTCTCAAAATGATCGTTTTCCTGACTCTCTGCATTATGTCTCATTCTAATAAATAATTTCTCTAGAAACTTGATGCCAAATCCATTCAAGTCAAGACCATCCCTCTTATGTAAATCTTTTCTACCATCAAATTCATTCCAGAACTCACATCCATTGTTTTTCTACATAGCATGTGCTTTGAATAATTTGCTATCATTGCCCTCCTTAATTCATTACTATCATATCATGCTAATAAACTAACCATTTTTTACTTTCTCTCTGTCCCTTCTTCATCAAGCTTTTCATATCCTCTATTACAATGTATTTTAACTACCTAAATCATTAGTTCCAACTAGCATTACCATTTCATTTTCTCTTCAGTTTTACTTTTGCCTTTTAAATTTTATTTTAGCTTCTGCAAAGCTTGATTTAGTGATCCCTTGGTCAAGTGCATATTAGTTATCACCATAACACATGAATTTTTCCTCCCTTATATTTTATATTTTAATTGACTGTTTTAATTTTTAATTGATCTTATTATCATCAACATTGACATTATTAATTGATAACTTATGCCATGTTTTCTTTACTGTTATTTTTCTCCTCGGTTCTCTTACTGTCTTAGTTCTTGTAAAGATTCTTTTTTTTTTTTTTTTGGCTTTCTACAACTCCCTGGTCATTTTTTCAAATAATTCCTTTTAATCCTGATATTTAACATTACTTCATTTATGTCTTCAGGTTTTTACTGGGTTCCATGTTATCGTTATCTTTAGCTTTTGATGCTGCTCTCTCTTGTTCTAGTGGGCACCATTTTTTAATAACTGCCTTAATTTAACAATGAATTAGCAAATGTACTGACTAAAATAAAAACCACCATGATATAGTAAAAATGCACTAATTAATCTAACAAAACACTCAATAAATAATAATAATAATAAAAAAAACAACTCCATTTTACAGTGCTTCAAATTACACCCATGCTATTCCATGCACGGAATAGTCCCAAACCAGATTCACATATGGAGAATATAAAAGGTTTACAGTAGCTACACTCCAATCATCTCTGAATCTGCATAATTCAGATTCAGAGATGATTGGAGTTCTCATAGTACCCATCTATAAAAAGGGATATAAAACTGAATATGAGAATTAGAGGAATTTTCCTACTGAGTGTTCCTAGAAAGATTTATGTAAGTTTACTTCAGAAAAGACTAAGAGACATTGTTAAAGACCTTGAAATATTTAACCTATATCTAATAAAACTTTTAATGCTTATTCCTAGATCTTAAAAAATAACGCGATTCTTGCTTATCATTATTTACACTGTCGGAATCGCTAGTTTCAGAATCATCTGATGCTAGAGATAATTTGGAATTTTCTACTTCCAATTTACCATACTTACAAATTTCATTTCTATACTTTTCAAATATTTCATTTAAACTATTTAAAACTATATAAAAAAAAATATTTGAATTTATGCCCTAAATCTACAGAATCATCACTATCAGAATCAAATTCTACAGGTATCTGAGATTCTTTATCCTTATTAACTAAATTAGAGATATTTTCACATTCCTCTGGCTTACTTACCTCTATATTAACTAATCTATGATATTCTGCTACTATTTCATCCATGTTAGAGTCAGTTTGATTATCATCACTCTTAACATTGTACATTATCTGAATTATGTACCCTGGGATTTCTAAAATTTCCTGCATTAGGTTTTGTTTTACCCAAATTTAATTTTCTCCTTTGTATTTGAATTATGAGCTTTAAAAATATTCCCTTTCCTACTATTTGATTGTGAATGAGATGCACAATTAGTACTAGGAAAACAATTCTCATCTTTCAATATTCTATTCATATCGTCTATTAATATCACTAAATTTCTACTCCTTAAATAATAATTTTTTAACCTATCAGAATGTACATTTATAATTTTACTAGGATTTTTGACATCTTGAATTCTAAAATTCACAGGAGAAAATTTCTTTAAAATTCTATATGGACCTAAAGCTTTCCTTCCTAATTTCCCAACCCTTTTTATACTAGATTTATCATCTAACAATACTAAATCTCCTGGTGCAAATGACTTATACTTTCTAAAACGATTTATATATACTGCCTAGTTTTCTGAGAACTTAATTTACTTATTTCACCTACTAATCTATGAGTAGTGGAAAATTTATCTATTACTGTTTCCAGATACTCATTTATGTCATTGTATCCTGTATTAGGAATGACTGAAACAAGTTCATTAGGAAAGATTGGATCAAAGCCATATAAAGCAAAAGATGGTTTTTTTCTTTGATAGCAGAATGAAAAACAGATCTACATGCAAATAATGCTTGAGAAATATATGTATATGTATCCCAATAATTAATTTTAGTGTTTGCCAGATTGAAAAGTATTTGCTTTATATTCTTATTCAGCCTTTCACACATACCATTACATTATGAGTGGTAAGGTGTAGTAAAAATCTTCCTAGTATTGAGTAATTTACATAACTGTAACAACAGTTCATATGTAAAATTTGTTCCTTGATCTGAAAGTAAGGTCTCAGGAGTTCCATATCTACAAATTATCATATTCAAGAACCTCCTTGCAATAGTTTTTGCAGTTTGATCCTTCATTGACACTGCTTCAGGAAATGTAGTTAGCATGCCTACGACTACTAGACTAGAATATACCTATTGCCTTTTTTAGTAATTGGCAGTGGACCTACCACATCAATAGTATAGTTTGCCCACCGTTTGTAGGTCCCTACTTCGTGTCTTTCCAAGAATAGTCGATACATGCTGAAGGAGAGAAAGAAATGAAGGACGTTCGAATTGGTCGCCAACACGCGAAATCACGTGAATTATAGGTAAAATTTTCCAACTGTTATACAAGCAACATAGTTAATTACAATAATCATAAAAGAGAAATTAATTTTACGACCGGTAATAATAAACAACTCATCCCACTATACGGACTGATTACCCTATTATCGGAATGGATTCTCCTTTTTCTGAGATGCGCAGAAGTGTCGAAGGATCTCTAATCGGTAGGCGAACATTAACAGCCTGAAAAGGTCTAGCTGGAATTGTAAATGGTTGTAATGGAGCTTTTCCTCTAAAAGGGTATCTTATTTGTCACTTATGGCATGATTTGACATATCTATGTCACTCTTCATACCTTTCCATCTCTATCTAAATATAAGATTTCCGGGTTTAAAAATGTATATCCAGTTGAGTTTCACCCCCTTCAATACTGCCTTCATAAATATTTTAAATATACAGGATCATCTTTGGGGTGCTTAAGGGTCAAAGCTATTACGATCCTTTATTCTTTCCCAAGTTCTAGAAAATCCTTGGTGTCCTGCCAAGTCAGAATCATGGGAAGTGTACATAATCCATGGAATCATTTGATTCCATGGATTTTGTACTTTCAACTTTTCACTTTCAACCTTCCATCTTCTATTTGTCTAGATAAGAGTAACCCATCTTTATCTAAATATAAGATTTCTGGGTTTAAAAATGTATATCCAGTTGAGTTTCACCCCCTTCAATACTGCCTTCATAAATATTTTAAATATACAGGATCATCTTTGGGGTGCTTAAGGGTCAAAGCTGTATAACTGAGAGGAGACCTCCACATAGCCTTTAAAGGAATGCAGAGAACCGACCAGGGCTTCTGACCTAATGTCCAATCCTCACCTTCTCGTGGTGCACCCTGTTGGGTATCTACTTGGATACTGAACGGACGAGGATGGGCTGGCAATGTGGGATTTAGCCGACCAAATTGTATTCTTATTGGTTAAACCAAAATATAGAATGATGGTACAACATGACAAAATTTCATGCCGGCTGGGGCGTCTCCCGGTTAAACAAGGCCCCCGTTGTTTTCGCAAGGGAAGCAGGGCGAACAGCGAAAAGTCAGCTACTGGAACAAATCTGAAAGTAAACCCCAACTGAACATCACCAGAGTTAAAGATCGGTACTATCAACGTATGAAGCCTGAATGGCAAAGAAATGGAGCTAGCTGAGGAATTAGATAAGTACCAGATCGACATAATAGGGGTGACTGAAACAAAAAAGACCAAAACTGGTGAGCTCTTTCTGAGCAATAAATACAAAATGTTATATTCAGGCAATGACAATCAAGGAAAAGAAGGAGTAGCCATAGTATTCAACACAAAATATGAGGCTAATCTTCTTGAATGGCAGGCAGTCTCAAGTAGAGTAATGTGGGGAACTGGACAATGAGACTTATTTGTGCCTATGGTCCCACAGAAGGTTCTACTAAGGTAGAAGTGGAGGAATTTTTTGAGGCTTTAGAAAAAGCAACTGACACAATGAAAAATGAAAAGTTGGTCCTTGTTGAGTATCTAAATAGCAGAGTAGGAAATGATTGTGAGACATACAAAAATATTTTGGGAAAATTTTGAGAAAAGAGCAAAGCTAATAATAATGGCAAATATCTGTTGGATTTCTGCTCAGGACATGGACTGGTTATTACTAACACCATGTTCCAACATAAAAATGTGCACAAATTCACATGGAGAGAAGAGGCTAGGAATAAGAAAAGTCTCATTGACTATGTTATTGTTGATAGTGATGTTTTCTCCCTGGTGCAGGACACCAGAGTGTACAGAGGATTTGAAATTGGAAGTGATCACTATTTAGTCTTGAGCAGGATAAAATTGAATTTCATATTGAAAAGAATAACATGTAAGAAAGTTTTAAAGCGAATAAAAGTTGAGCAGCTCTCAGATGTGAACTGTAGACTAAAATACACAAAGATTATTGAAGAAAAAATGAAAGAGTTTGAGAACAGGAATCAAACCTTGGAGATTCAGTGGCAAACTCTGAAGAAAACATTGATTGATTCTACCAGAGAGGCATGTGGTGAGGTTGTTTGTAAGGATAAAGAAATCAGAACTCCCTGGTGGACACAGGAAGTTAAAGAGGCAGTGAAGGAAAAGAAGAAAGCATACCAAAAGTTCCTGGCAAATAAGTCAGCTTGTGCTCTTAGAGAATATAGATACAAATGCAAGAATGCTAAACACTGTGTAAAACTAGCTAAACAAAAGTCATGGGAGGACTTTGGCAAGAATATAGAAAATAAATATCAAGAAGGTGGCAAAATATTCTGGAGGTAGTTGAAGAAACTTAAGAATGGAGGAAAGAGTGCTGTAAAAGGAATTAGAGATGATAAAGGTGACATGAAAACGGGAGAAAAAGATATCCTTGAAGTATGGAGTAATTACTTTGAAAAACTGCTAAATGAAACAAGCAGTGATGACAGCACAGTGGTAAATAAACACTGACCAGGCATGCAGTCAGGAATACATATCCATACTTGAAGTAGAAAAAGCCATCAAAGGCTTGAAATGTGGAAAGGCAGCAGGAGTAGATGATATTCGACCAGAAATGCTGAAGTATGGTGGTATAAGAGTCTTACAGTGGCTGCACTGCATAGTTCAGAAAGCCTGGACAGAGGGACGAATTCCCGATGATTGGAGTAGAGCTCTCATAGTACCCATGTATAAAAAGGGAAATAAAACTGCATGTGAGAATTACAGAGGTATTTCCCTACTGAGTGTTCCTGGCAAGATCTATGCAAGTATACTTGAGAAGCGGTTGAGAAGAATTGTGGAAGAAAAGCTTGGTGAAGAACAAGCTGGATTCAGGCCAAATAGAGGCTGTCAGGATCAGATCTTCACTTTACGACAAATAGTCGAGAAAGCATGGGAATATAACAAAGATCTGTATTTAAGTTTTGTCGATCTGGAAAAGGCATATGACAAGGTGCCAAGAGAGAAGCTATTCAATACGCTGCAGTTATATGGTGTGAATGGGGCATTATACCAAGCAATACTTAGTCATTATTTGAGTTGTAAGTCAGCAGTCAGAATTGAAGGAAGTACAAGAAGATGGTTTAATGTTAAATCTGGTGTGAGACAAGGATGTACATTATCCCCTCTGTTATTCATTATCTATATTGATCACATTATGAAGGAAAGTGGTATTAAACATGATATCAAAATTGGAGATGTTAATGTCAGCTCTTTGCTTTATGCGGATGATGTTATACTTCTACATAAATCTGCTACAAGTCTGCAAGATTCTCTGACTAAATTGGATAGCTGTTGTAATAGATATGGTATGAAGGTCAGCAATAAAAAGACAAAGACAATGAAAATAGGCAGAATCATTGAAAATGTCAACTGTGTTGTGAATGGAGAACCTGTGGAACAAGTAAAACATTTCAGCTATTTAAGCAGGATTTTTACTGAAGATGGTAAATTAAATATAGAAATAGACAACAGAATCAGCAAAGCTTTTATGGTGGGAAGTCAATTGAATAAATTCATATGGAATAAGAGAGAAATTAGTCGGAACACTAAATTAGCTGTATACAAGACATTATGGATCTGAGAGCTGGGTCAGAAGTAAAACACTTGACCAAAGACTAGAGACCACAGATATGAGAGAGTCCTGAGAAAGATTATAGATGTGAACAGATGGCATCAATGGCAATATCATATTAAAAACGAGAATATTAGGAAAGAACTTGACATTGTCAGCATCCAGGAATGCGTTAGCAGAGCTAATCTCAGGTGGTATGGTCACTTAAATAGAATGGGCGAGGAAAGATTAGCAAAACAAGTGTTCTCTGCCAGGGTGGCAGCAAAACGACCCAGAGGAAGGCCAAGATATAGGTGGATTGATACGATACAAAGTGCTTTAGACGATAGAAATATAAGATCTGATAATGTTGGAGTCTTGACAAGTAACAGACTGATTTGGAGGAAAATTGTAGATAGGAAATTAATGATGTAATTTTTTTCATGTAGTACTATCATATCCTGTACACCCCTTGAGGGTACATGGCAGGAATTTGATGATGATGATGAGGATCATCTTTCTGAGCTCTGACAATCTCATCCTTTTCCCAAATTTGTGAACTAGGTTCCTTATTCTTTAGTCTCAATATTAAACACTTGAATAATAATATTAAATATTGGAATAATAATTATTCTTTTTTTTTTTTTTTACAAAATAAACACATTTAATAAAACACAAAATAGTTTGAATTTATTGAAGATGTGCCTTGTGAAATCTTGCTTGACACAGGTGCACATATTTGTCATTAGTGCCTTGAAAAACTTCAGGAGACTGCGCTAATTTTTCATTGTCACCTGATTTCCTGTCTATACGGCATTCTAGTCCACACAAGGACACTGTATTATCAACAAAATTACATGCAAAACCATGACGTTTCAGAAAATCAATTCCAAATATTACTTGTACATTTGAATTAGATGATTCTTGAAGAACTATTAATGGATGACAAACTTTCAATGGTTCTCCCCTGATCTCCCACTATTCTCTGTAAAACTTCTCCAGCATTGATCCTATAACAACCCCTTACCAACTTGTAGGTAGGTCTCTATCATATCTCCCCTCTTCCTCCTGTCCACCACTCTGCAAATTACATCTCAATCTTTCCTCATACGCGACATGTCAGAAGTCAGAAACTACCTTAGTCAGTCTCCTTTGGACCCTTTCCAACATCTCTTCATCCTTCTGAAAACCCGGTGACCACATCTGGGCACAATAGTCTATGTGTGGCCTAATCAAAGTCTTATACAATGGAACAAGAATCTCCCTACTTCTACACGTCAGTGTCCTCTGCATCATTCCCAGGAGCCTTTGTGTTGTCTTCACAATTTTGGCGATGTCCCCCCTAAATTTTAGATCTTTATCCACTATCACCCCCAGATCTCTTATTTCCTCTACCTCCAACAATATATTCTCACCAAGCATAAATTCTGCATCCCATCTTTGTTTTCCAAATTTTAAAACCTTACATTTTACAACATTGAATGGAAATTGTTTTGCCAAAAGTGATAAGTAAAGCAGTTAAAAATTTATGTACTTATCAGATTTGAATAATTGTTTCTTTAAACATATTTATTGTAATTTAAAATATTTAGTTTTATGAAGACATTCTCTTGTTGCTAACGGAGACAACGCCAGCCATTTTACCTAGTTTCTCGCTTGCCACTTTCATGGAGTGCGCATGCTTGCCGAGAAGTTTGATTTGTGATTGACAGCTGGCAAGTTCAGTATCAAAATAACGGCTGTAAACAAAATAGCGTTCGGAAGGAAATTAGAACACAGGCCGGGAGATATTCAGAATCAGAGGAACTTGAGTTTTTTTTTATGTGACAGTCAGAGGAAAATTAATAGTATATTCCGAAAAAGGAATCGTGGAACTATTAAGTTTTAAAGTGGAATAAGTATTGGTAAATAAAAGGGAAAATATTGCTATAGGTGTTTTAAAAGGAATAATGGAGGAAATGCTAAGTGGAAGATTTATAGGAGATTCCAAAAAGGAAATCATAGAACTGCAAGTTTTTTTTTTAGATGTAAGGGTTAAGACTGTCAATAAGCATTTAGTGAATAAAATAAGAAATTTGCTATTTAAGTTCTAAAGGAATGTTTGAGAAAACTCTGATTAAGAAGTTTCATCTGTATTAAGGACGCCAGATCTAACTATTATTTCTACTGGAAAGGAGACAGAATTGAGTCAGGAAGAATTAAATGTGTGCTACATGAGTGGAAAAAAAAAAAGAATAAAGTTGTATATCTTCAGAAAAGGACCTTGACAGAGAAACTGGCTATGAACATTTTGTCATTGTGAAAACAATGTGTTTAGTCTAGTCTTAAGTGTATTTTTAAAGGCCTTGAATCCAATTAATTTGTAGTTAGTTATGTAAAGGTTATTTGAAGTGTATTGTATATATATATTATTTTTGTTTTATTAAATGTGTTTATGTTGTATTTTGGTCTTGAGTCAGTGAATTTTGGATTCTGAAATAAAGAGTTAAAGTCATTGCACCAATTGGAGTGAACCCTTGTGCAATAAATAAAATATAATAAAAGCACTCTGAATTAGAAAAAATAATTGTTGAATAGAGATCATCTCTATAGGTAGGATTAATATTATGATAATATCTATGAATATCCTCTATATAAAAATCCACTAATTATTAACAGTTTTTTTTTTTTTATACAAAATAAATACATTTAATAAAACACAAACAATATATATACACTTCAAACAACTTTACATAACTAAGGACCAGACTAAACACTTTGTTTTTACAATGACAAAATGTTCAAAGTCAGTTTCTTTCTCTGTCAAAGTCCTTTTCTAAATATATACAACTTTATTCTTTATTTTCCCAGGATCCTTTTTTTTTTCACTCATGTAGCACACATTTAATTCTTCCTGACTCAATTCTGTCTCCTTTCCAGCAGAAATAATAGTTAGATCCGGCATCCTTAATACAGATGACACTTCTTAGAGTTTTCTCAAACATTCCTTGAGAACTTAAAGAGCAAATTTCTTATTTTATTCATTAAATGCTTATTGACAGTCTTAACTCTTCCATTTAAAAAAAAATTACAATTCTACGATTTCCTTATCGAAATCTCCTATAAATCTTCTTCCAATTAGTGTTTCCTCCAATATTCCTTTTAAAATGCCTATAGCAATATTTCGCTTTTATTTGTCAATACTTGTTCCACGATTCCTTTTTCGGAATATATACTATTAATTTTCCTCCGACTGTCACATTAAAAAAAAACTCGAGTTCCTCTGAATCTGAATATCTGCTGGCCCATGTTCTAATTTCCTTCCGAACGCTATTTTGTTTACAGCCGTTACTTCGATACTGAACTTGTCAGCTGTCAATCACACATCAAACTTCTCAGCGAGCATACGCACTAACGAAAGTGGCAATCGAGAAACTAGGTATAATGGCTGGCGTTGTCTCCGTTAGCGACAAGAGAATGTCTTCATAAAAACACAAAACTTAATATTTTAAATTACAATAAATATGTTTAAAGTAACACAACTATTCAAATTCGATAAGTTCAAAAATTTTTAACTGCTTTACATATCACTTTTGACAAAACAATTTCCATAACAGCACATCGCAAGTGCTGAAAATGTGTGTTATGAAAACAAAACTAATAAACATACATAAATAAACAATAAGTAAAAATATTCAGAATTTTAAATTATGATTATTTTTACAATACCCATCTATAAAAAGGGATATAAATAAAACAATATGAGAATTAGAGGAATTTTCCTACTGAGTGTTCCTAGAAAGATTCATGTAAGTTTACTCCAGAGAAGACTAAGAGACATTGTGGAAGGGAACCTTGGAGAAGAAAAAGCTGGGTTCAGGTCAAGTAGAAGTGGTTGGGATCAGATTTTCACTTTAAGACACATAAGTTGAGAAATCATGTGAATGTAACAAGCATCTATATTTAAGTTTTGTAGATCTGGAAAAGGCATATGACAAGGTGCCAAGGGAAAAGCTTTTCAGAATGCTAGTTATATTATATAAATGGGACATAATATCTCCATCTGGATGGTTCACATTTGCAAATAGTAAATAAACTATTTTGGTTTGCTTTTGTTACTTCTCTATGCATTAGCGTTAAAGTCATCCTTTTATTTGCCACATAGTGAGAGCACTCTTTAGGATTGCTTTTGGAATCTTCAGCTACTTTCCTCTCATAATTAGCTTTTGGCTTTCCTTACCATACACATCATCCTTCTTCCCCATGCCTCTTATTGGTCATGGGCATGCTGATCACATTTTTCTTTATATTCCTTCCACAACTTTTTATGCAACTCCTACCGCTGTTTGCCCACCTGAGTCTGATTATGCTGCATTCAGACATCCTCTATCTTAGCTGCTGTATAGATTCCATTTCTTTTCTGTGACCATTCTGTCTTCTAGTCTGTGGTCTCACAGTTGAAATCTCCCCCATAATAATTACTTGACTAGCACTCATTGTGCTATACGCGTGGATAGGCTTATGTGTTCGTCAGACATGTTATGATAGGTTTCACGGTATAAAAGAACACAGATGGTTAAGCAAATAACTATTTATTAACTTAAGGCTAATATTTCGCTGGACTTATATCCAGCATCTTCAGAGCACACAACACAAAGTTTGTTACAAAGGCAAGACAACCACAATCCGGTGTAACAGTGGGGACAGTATAAGTGATTGCAGCATGCAACCCAAGACTAAAGTCCTAATATGGCACCATCTAGGTAAAAAAAAAAATTTCAAGTTTTGAAATAGTAGTCCAAATGATAAAAAATAAAAGTAATATTTAATTTTGTCTTAGGATGACTGGCTCCCAAATCTTTGGTAGATTTATACAGCCATACTTATTAAGGTTTGGGGTATGTTTCAAGGCTTCTGTTGATTCCAGGAACCTCTCTGACTTTTAGAAGCTTCTGTGCATTACTTTTGTTTCTTTCCAATTGATCCTGTGTGCAGGGGTATCCAGAGCATGGTCTGCCAGACCTGACTTACCATAGCGAAAGTGTCGGATATATTTTTTGTGTTCACTGAGGCGGATGTCCACATTTCTTCCTGTCTGTCCGTAGTAGGCTTGATGGCAAGAACAGGGTACTTCATAGACACCAGGATGTGATAAAGGAGTGCATTTGTCCTTGGGTGAACGGATGAGAGTTGCTAATTTTTTATAAGGTTTAAATACTGTGCGTAATTGGTGTTTGTTAAGCACCCTAGATATCTTTTCAGATGTGCCTTTAATGTATGGGATGGTGATAGTTTTGTTGTAGTCTTCTGTGGTAGATAGAGGGGATTTATGGGTAGCATTTAATATATTATCTATTTTACGGGGATTATATAACCATTGTTTAAGAAGGTTTGACGTAGGTGAGAAAGTTCAGCAGTGAGTGCACTGTCATTGGAACAGATTGCTCTAGCTCTATGGGTTAGTGTTTTTAAGATACCATATTGTTGAGAAGGGTGATGGTGCGATTGTGTATCTCCCTGTATGTGTGGGTTTTCTGTAAACAGAAAATGATAAGGTACCTTCTGGAAGACGTGTGATCAGTGTGTCCAAGAAAGGCAGGCAGTCATTGGCTTCTAGTTCCATTGTAAAGTGGATTTTAGGATGCTGGCTATTTAGGTGCGCTAAAAATGTATTCAATGTGTCTGGGCCATGTGGCAAACACATCGTCAACATAGCGTAGCCAGAGGCTAGGTTTGAGAGTGGCTGTGTTGATAGCTAATTTTTCCAGATGTCCTATGTAGAAGTTGGCTAAGGGGGGAGAAAGAGGTGAACCCATAGCTGTCCCATCTAACTGTTTGTATATTTTCCCTTTCCATGTAAAATAACCTGCCTGTACTGTGAATTTAAATAGCTGGGATATATCTGGGGGAAATTGTGAATTTAGTAAGTTAAGTGTTTCAATCAGTGGTACATTAGTGAATAATGAGGTGATATCAAAACTCACCATTAGGTCTGAACTATTTAAGGTGTGGTTTTCTAAAAATACTTTTTAGGTGGGTAGAATTTTTAACAAAAGAGGGAGAATTGTTTGTGTGAGTGGTTAGTAATTTTGCTAAATGTTTGGCTAGTTTATATGTAGGACTGTTTATACTATCTACAATAGGACGTAAAGGTGTACCTTGTTTGTGTATTTTTGGAGCACCATATATTCTGGGTGCTTTAACGTGTATGGGTTTTTTGACAATTTCTTTAGGCCAGGAAGTGATTTTGTTCAGTAACTTGCACACGTTATTCTTTTGTGAGTTGGTGGGATCTCGATGTATGATTTGATATGTAGACCGGTCTTGGAGCAGTGCATGCATTTTGCTTTCATATTCTGTTGTATCCATAACTACAGTGGCGTTTCCTTTGTCTGATTTGGTTATTATTGCGTAGTTCTTTTAGAGCTATTATTTCTTTATGCGGGATGTTATTTTTGGGAGACTTAGAATGGATAAGGATATTGGCCACGTATAACCTAATATTATTGGCTATGGCTGGAGGCAAGTCGTGAATCCCACGTTCAACCGAAGCCATTATTTTGGTTTTAGGCACATCTTTTGGAGTAACGGCAAAATTGTGTCCAAGACTAATGCACTGGTGGATTAGTCTTGCCGTTACTCCAAAAGATGTGCCTAAAGATTATACCTATTGGCATATACCAGCAACCAACTATATTTTACATCCTGTTAACCGTGATCTCACACCAGATAATCTCCATTGTTACGATATCTCCAAAATATTAAACTCTTCTGCTATCGTTATTAAAAACTTCTATTCTGTTCTCTGAGAATACCATATCCCTTGCAGTCTATCTCTATAACTACATCATCCCCAGTCAACCAAGTCTCGCTAATGTCTCTAAATTTTGGTCGAGTTAACTAATGCCAAAATATCTACGCTCCTTTATTTCGAATACTTCTTGTATTAGTACACATAAATTGCAATATCTGCTTTATTCCACAACTTCCCTTATGCTTTGTATTGATTATCCTACTAATAAAGTTAAGAACCAGGGTGGTTAATTTCAGCATCACATGATCACTCTTCCATTTAATAACCTCTAAGTTGCATGGATTCACTCATCTGCATTCCCCCCCCCTCCCAAACATTCTCTGACTCTACACTCTCACTGAACAATACTTTTCCAAGACACCTGATCCCAGATCCATTCAAATGCCAATCGTCCACCTTATATACAGTCTTGCCATAAATACTTTAAAAAATTTCCACACACACCCAGCACAGTCCAGAGAATTGCACAAGCCCACTTCTGTTAATAGCTGCATACAGCACCATCAGGTATTTATCAGCAGAGAGAAAGAGTTGTCTAGCTATATATTTTCAACATGCTAAAAACACTCTGGATCAGTAGGATGTTTGTGTATTGGATAACTATTATCATTATACAGAAGACTTATCTGACTGCTAATGAACGTGTCGACCACACTGCATTAGGATGCAACAGCTTGTGAGGGCTGTGAAGGCACACCCCCTGCCATAATCCTGCAAGAATTTAGAAAGTGATGTCACGAGCGATGAACGTTTCACAGAGAATGATATCGTGTGTGATAACACCACAACTTCTGCAGCAAGAGGTGATAAAAATCCAAGTAACTTCTCCAGCAGTATGCAAACAATAGATACAGATATTTTCTTCACAGATGAGATTTATGTCACTAAGAGTCATTTGGTTGTCCAAATGATTGGGTATATGTCCCAGATGGTTCACACAGCACCCAGAGAGGTTATCTCCTCACATGTGATGATTTGGTGTGTGTATATGGTGGTGGTGGGAGGGAGATGATGTATATGGGTAGTGGGTTGGAAAGGAGGGACTTGTTCACATTTGATTTAAAAGACCGGGGGGGGAAAGACACCATATAACATTTGCTGCGATGAAGGAAGAAGAAAAGAAACCGGTTCTGTGGGTTTCAGGATGCACTGTGAAGGGATGTTGAACAGCAGCTGCACGTGTTCCAACAAGCTTAGTACTAAGTGGGAGAATTATTAATGCTATTTTAGATGAACCTTTCCCATGGAAATAATTGTAAAATACACATAGTGCAGAAACCAAACATCTATGCAAAAGTGGAAGGAGAGAATTGGATCATGCTCACTGGTTGCGATTAAAATCCCTAGGGAAATTGCTGGTGTAAAAGGTAATTCCACTGCATTCACTTGCTACAAAATACAACAAAAATTTAAGCTAAGTAACGTTTTTTTCTGTCTTAATGTTTCATCAAAATTGGTTCATTCACCTTTGAGCTGTGTCACAGACAGATGGACAAATATATTTCAAAGCTGATGTGCTGTTTCCTTGCAAAAGTGCCTTGACAAAACCCAGTATTGCAAGTCATTTATCTATAACTGATTTTAAATAGTTCATGTCAGTACCTATTGTAGAGCATATCCAACAGACAAATCCATCAATGCAGACTTGCTAGGGTCCCAAAGATTTTTATAAATCTTTTGGTTATTCATCTTTGAAGGTTGGGTTGTTTAGAATTAATGTTGCAGTGGCTAATGAATGATATATAATATGAACAAACAGCAGTGTGTGTGTTCAGTAGATGGTGAACAAGGAAACCCAAGTTTCCAAGAAAAAATCATATGACCTGCTTTGTTTTGTGGAAAGTTTTCATATCTGAAAGACTGCCAGCATGTGATACAGACGATTGAAAATAATGACCAGACCAGTCTCATAATTAGTGGTCTGTGGAATGTTCTCTTTGAGGATAGATTAAGGGTGTGTGGATTGCAGAAGCTGGTTGATAGAAGAAAAAGAAGATATGATAAAAACTTTTAAGTTGCTTATAGGATTGATGCAGCAGAAATGTTTCAGCCTTTGGCTGAATGGTCTAAAACAAGGGAGGCATCCCTGGAAGGTGAATAAAGGTGTAGTTAGTAGGGGAGGGGCAGGGGGTGTAAAGACTAGATTTTTTTTTTGTTTGGAGAGTTGTGAATGAGTTGCCAGAGTCAGCTGTAAGAGATTTGTCTATTAATGGGTTCAAGGAGAGGTATGATAGATTGTGTGGATAGTTTGCATCTCCTGCAATGAGTCTGGACTCCATGGAGGTGCTCGTATATAATAATATCATATGATAATGGTCATTGTAAGTTTCTGAAACTTACGACAGCTTAACAAAATCATTCATAATTATTACACAGTTTCATTAGGATTTTGAAGTATGATGTCTTTAGTCAGAGAGGCACCTGAAACCTGAATGATGATTTGAATTTTCCTTATGAGGCTACAATAATCTAAAAAAAAAACCCAGAATCATCCAGACATTCTAATTTCCACTTGGAAATCATTATTACTCACCCGAAGAGTGTTTTCTCTTTTCTGCTTGTTGGGAATTTGATAATGAGGAATGTTAGATACTGTATCCTCTTTATTTCTATATAGGCAGGTTCACTCATGTTATACTCACTGCATGGAAATAAAAAGATCTGGGTTTACTCAACTGTGAATTAACAATCTGCTAAGAATGTTAATGCATATTTTGCACTTGGTATAATTAACTGAATTGTATTGAATTCTCATTCAATTTAAAGTTTCATTGCAGTTAAGTTAAATATCTGTATGCTATTTATAGTTTAGAAAGTGGAACACAGCATGGTGATTATCTTAAGACAAAACGTAAATTTCATATACCAAAAATGAAGGATAATCTTAGATTCAACTACTTCCTTGGCAGATGTGCAAAGCAGTCATTGTAAATTCTTAGAATTGATGTCCGACCACAGATGCTAAACCCCTGAAGAAGACAAATCCATTCCGATAATCAATGCGTTTTATGGGATGAGTGTTTATTATATGTTGAAAAATTTTATGTATGAAGCATGTGATTTCGTGTGTTGGTGACGAATTTGTACATCACCTTACATTCCTTTCAACATGAATCGACTCTTCATGGCACTGTGTCAGCCAAGGTTCTCACATCTGTGGTTGGACAGTACCATGTATTCTTGAAGTATTTTTATAACCTATATTTGCATTCAGATTTTTTTTAAACCACTGCAATCCTTGCTCAAGCCTTTTTTTTTTTTTTTTTTTTTTAAATTGGAAGGGTATTATTAGAAGTTGCTAGAGATTTATTGAAAATAAGAAGACAAATGTTAATTCCACTAAGACATCAATAAATAAAGACTACAAATAATTTCACACTGGTTATATAAAACCAAGTGCATGTATGTTTATATATATATACACATGTGTATGTGTGTGTGCATTAACATTGTACAAAAAAAGCAGGGCAGCAGTAAGCCCTTCACAGTGTTACCACGTAACAGCAGATGAAATAGAGTACAGTTATGATTTGCAATATGTACATGTGAATTACATGGTAATAAGGATAATGACATGTAGCCACCTCTGTGTAGCTCAGAATAATTACAGCTACTAATTCATTAAGGTTACATACATATAAACAATGTTCTCCTTCTCATTTCATGCTACAACTGACTTGAAAAGAAAAATGCAACTAGGATCCTTATGATCAGATATTATCTTTACATGTAATGTAAAAAGGAAGATTAATATTTTTAGTTCAAGCTTCTTTGTTAAAACGATTCCCAACCAAGAACATTTTTAATTCTGAAATACAGTACTTAATTTAGCATATTGAGAAATAAGAACCAAAATTCAATAATTGTATTTTACTAATATTTCAAACATCTTTTATTCTGCATTCATAGTCTTAGAATGTTCTCTCGAAGTATTAAAATATGTACAGACTTAAAATAACAATCTGCGAAACTAAACTTATATACAGCACAGCAAGCACTAAATATGATTAAAATTTATGCCTTTTCAGTGATTTTTCAACAAATTGTTTTTAAGATGCTAAATACAGTTCATAAGGAATTATAAAGATGAATCAAATTTTTTAAAATAATCTAATCTTCAAATAGACTTTTGGCAACAAGAGGAGAAAAAATTAAATAAACTGCATGTTTTATGCAAAAAATATTTCTGTATTAATATTGATGCTTAGTAGCATTCAGCACAGATGATATAAAACATGCAAATTATATATTTTGGCTATACATATAAATTAAGTATAACCAAAATAAGTTTATTTACTTTTCTTTTTTTAAGTTTATTTAAAGAATGACAGTTTCCCCCCCCCCCCAATCAAAAATGTAAGCCTTTTTCACTAAAAAAAAAAAAACCTTTTTATGACAAAATTCAGAATTTTTATGATGTATATGTTAGTTGCCATATTTGCAGTTCAAGGACTGATTACATCTTTAAATGCATAGTTTTCCTCCTCTTAAATTATTGTTCTTTAGTATTTTCCTTTTTTTACAAATATAAAATATACAATTTTAAAAGGGTGAAAAAAATCATACAAAGGTGAAATATTAATTACTTTGTCACTAATAATTTAACATACATACATACATACATATATATATATATATCCAAGGCATTCAGAGCAAATAATGCAGAATATGAAAATAATCAGAAATTTGCAAAGGCTTGCTCTGAATGAGCATTGTATAGCTTAAATAAAAAAAAAAAATAATAAGGAATACAGTATAATAATTAGTCAATCTGAACGTAATTCTTTCTCACTGTTACAAGTCTGCAGCCACAAACTGTTAATACATCATATACACTATGACCAATTATTCTGTAAATATCAGCAAAATATGATCAAAATTAATTAGTATTAATTTTAATCCTTGTATTCCAGAATATGTCAGTGTATAACAGGTGTGAATCAGATTGCACCTATAGCCTTGCAATAATGAGAACATTCCTGCCTTACTGTTTGTGCACTCTGAAAGTTACTTAGATATACAGATGTAATATTAGTGTGAAATAACAAGTTATGCAATTTGTACATTGTTTCAATGTATGATTTTATCCATAATTAAGTCTAATAATAAAGCTCATCCATTTCATTAAGCAACCACAAAGAATCACATCAGTCCAAACTAATGAACCAAAGTGTGTTTAGTTTCTATATATTTGGGTTGTGCAGAATAAATCCTGTATTTACAACAAAAACATCTTCCCTATGATTCAGCTTTAATATTACTTGGAAATGCATGATTTATATAGGAATCTGTTTTACAAAATGTTTGAGAGGTAGGGAAAATTGCTCAAGTACTGGAAACAAAAATAAAAGGAGAGTTGGTAAAATGCACCATAGCACAGAATTGGAAGAAAGCATAATTACAAATGAAATTATTGCTTTAAAATAAAAGAATTTCACTCAAAAATGTTAGCACAAAACAACAGGAAATTCTGATGTGTATATCAAATAGTGTTTAAGGAAGTCAATCATGTTTTTGCTTATATCAGTCTTAAAAGATAATGTAAATTTTTTTTTTTTTGACATATCTGACCATGATTAAATTTACGAGTCACCATTTATATTAAAGAGGGAAAAAAAGATTAAAAATAGTATAAGTTTCACAGCACCTTTTTATCCTAGTTGAAATGATTGTTTTTAAAATAACTGAAGATCCAATGGTAATACTAGTATGAGACTAAACTATCTTGATAGTTAAACGAGAAAAGTTAGGTTAAACTAATGTCCTACCATATGCATTTGTCCAAATACAGCAATGATGTACTATAGGTTTTGCAACCTTTTTGTGAAACCTGCTGATATAAAACATTTTTCTTATTTAGTAGAAAGGAATTTATCATGAATGAAATACTTACTTCTGAGAAAGGAAGATGTACAAACCATCTAATATTGCAATGTGAAATATAAAAAAGCAACAAAATAATCGCAGATTACACCACAAAAAACAGATCAGAAAATTCATACTGTACAGAAGTTATATTTCCTAACTAAGGTAGGGGAAAATAAAATTATGCCAGATTCTCATTCAACAGTGGTTGCTTAATGTTTGACCATTATAAATGAAAACACAATTTACACACAGCTAGCACATTTATTCAACATTTCATTAGTAAGTTGCTGATGTCCTCATGAATAAAATTAGACAGCAAAAAAAAGCAGCAGCTTATTCTGCCTGTGATTTCTTCCAACACAATTCATCAATATTATTATTTGAAACTGGTGACACCTGATATTAACTCCTGTTAATGTCATAATAATGAAATGTTAAATAAATCTATATTAACTAAAGTTATTTAAGAGCAAGCACTTTGAACTCTGCAGCTTCAGTACATCAAATTTAAGTAGTTAAATCATAAGGAAAATAGTTTTTCAACACTGGGCAAATGAACAATCACTAAATTAAAGTTTCAAATACACAAATAATGGGTCAAAATAGTATTTAGCAAAATTGACTTTTTTTTTTTTTAAATATTAGAACTTTTTCTAGAGATATCCAATTAACATCTGTAAGTATTCATTTAAAATAAAGAAACAAATACTATACAGAAGATGGACACCATGAGATAAACCAATCTTATAAAATAAAATTAGTAATTATCAAAAACATTATATTCAAAAAATTCAGTGCTAACAATAATATTTATTCTTTTTACTTAACAATTTCAGTTGTCTTTGTCACAATTCTTAAGTATGTACATCATTTTAAAATGCTTAGATAAATATATAATATGCATACTTATTTTTCGCAGTAAATAATTTTTTCTTCTTTTGCATGAGAACTGATATCACATCTATAATTTCTTTTAGATTTAACAAAAATAAACACATACTAAAGACACCATTTTGCAGCAAGTAATATTTATATTAAATTATATAACATTGAATATTAATAGAATGAATTATTTAGGGGAAGAAAAAAAAAAAAAAGAAAAAAGAGGATCAAAATTACTTAAAATTACATAAAATTACTTAAAAAAATCAGTCTAAATTTATCTTAATTTTGCACTGGTTACAACAGCTCAGTAGAACTTATGATACAGTAAAAGACATTCATATTAGAAATTCTTCTTGCAACACAATGAATTAACAAATGAAATGTTCTTGCAGTTATGCAGTGTATACATATATGTGTGTGTTAATCGAGCATCTGATTACTATATAACATAATGTTCCAAAACAGCTAGGTATAAATAATATGTTTTATACAAATGAGATATACACTACTTCCTTCGGCATTCAATCAAGTTAACATGGGATCCTAGTCACATTTATACACAGAAGAAAGACTGTGCCCAGTTATTTATACAATGTGGATAAAGATTGGTATTTTTTAGGGGATGGGATGGGGATTAAGAGGATGATTCTGAAGCACAACGGTCGACAGCATGAAGATGATATTATTTACACTGTACAGTATGGCAGAAATTATGGGCAAGAAGATGGCTCTTGGAGCATCAGTTACTACAAGTTATCACATATGCCCAGTACTGCCATTTAATGAACAATTTTAAAAACATCAGTTCCTTTAACACCTCTACTTGAGTTGTTTTTAATTCAGGTACCTGCGGCATTGAGGAGCACCACACAAACAAGGGATCTTTTCATCTTCTATGGGGAATTTATAGTCATATGTGATCTCTTCATTTACATTAATTGGTTGCTTGGAATAGATTACTATTTTTTTCTGACCATCTACAGTTATCACCTTGGCATAACAATTTGGCTGAAAATACAAAATAAACATATAACAGTATTTAAAATGAAACATCTTCAAAAATATATAAGCATCTTTTCAGTTTTTTCAAAAGAAAAGATGAATCATTAATCAATTTTATAATAAATGAAAAACAAACATCTGCTCAATTGTTAATGAAACGAGTGCATAACTTGTAAATATATCCACTGTTTTAGTACCGTGGTACCTTTTAAAGAATATGGAAACCAACCAGCATTTTTGATCTAATGTCCAGTCTTTATTTTGTGATGCATTATGTTAGTAGGAAATCTACCTGCATAATGCATACAAATGAGAACAGGCTGGCATTTGGGATTTAAGTGACCAAATTGTATTCTCACTGGCTTGAATCAAAATAACACAATATGAAAGAATTCATGCGTGCTGGGACATCGCCTGGTTAAATAAGGTCACTCCTGGTCTTTGCTTTGGGGAAACCACAGAGAATAGCAAAAAATTAACTACTGTAGCAAACCGCAACTCAGCAGAGTTCAAGACTGCCATAAATACAGAAGCATCAATTTGTTAGGTACCAAATCAACAGAACAGTTGTTACCAAAACAAAGAAGACAAAAACAAGTGAGATTTTTCTGAGCAACAAATACAAGATGCTATATTCAGGCAATAACTATCCGTGAAAAGAAGGATTCAACTATTTAGACTTACATGGTGGTTTGAACTCATAAGAATTAATGAAATAAAATACAGCACATATGAATAACACATTTAATCACTCCTATATTTTGTCTTAGTCACTGAGACATTGTCAGGGAAACGATATTAAAATTGCAAAAACACACAAATTTGCACAAACAGTAAGTGGAAAAGATTAGACTGAAAGCCTCAAGTCCTATGAGGGGCAGGGGCGTGCCAGCCATATGTGCAATGCACACAGGCACCAGGATAATAAAGACACCAAAGATTTGGTATGATATTTTAAATAAAGTGAATTTTGTCAGCAAAATACTGCAGTCTTCATCTCTGAATCTCCAACTTGCTTTAGATGCATTGAATATTCTAAATTAATTTTAGAATGATTATAGGTCTGATAAAACTTTCAAAGAAATTGTAGAAAGCTCAAAATTAAGTGCAGCAAAATTTGATGCAGAATCTGTATTTTGTAATAATAGACCACTAAGGCGACGCAAAAAGACAACACAATTTGATTACGAACATGAAAATGAAAATATAGTAGATCCTGAAATTTCATTTAAAGTAATTTTTTTTTCTCTGCATAATAGATCAAACATTACAATCGTTGCAGGAAAGATTTACTTTATTAAAAGAACACATGAATTCATTTTAGTTTTTGTATTTGTTAAGTACTTCACAAAATAAAGAATATTTATTATTTTGTTGTAAAAAGTTACGACAAAAATTAACACATGAGAATCATTCAGACATTGACACAGATGATTTATGAGAAGAAATTTTACACTGTCAACCATTTATTTTGTCAGTAATTCAGTATATTTATTCAAACGACTTAATCACGGTTTATCCAAACTTTTCTCTTCGGATTATTTTGTCATTACCGGTATCTGTAACTTCTGCGGAACGGTCCTTTTCTAAACTTAAAATTATCAAAAACTACTTGCGCTCCACAATGGTACAAGACAAACTTTCACATCTTGCCATTATATCAATAGAGTCAGATATCTTATATCAACTTGATATACATGATATTATTTGAGAATTTTCATTAATGAAAACTAGAAAAGTTCAATTCACAAAGTGATTTTTCTTTCTGTTTAAATATTTATTTAACTATTTCTTTACCCAATAATGTTTATTATGTTCCTATTTTATATACTTGTAAGTTACTATTATTTATTTTATTCTGGGTCATAGCATTTATTTATTATTTATTTACTTTATTTTTTTCCAAATTATTTTTGTTGTTTTTGTACCTTTCTTGTATGTTTATTGTTTTTTATACCTTTTTTTTTTGTAATTTCTCCTTTTTGTTCAATAAACTTATAATAATATATTTTGTATTTCATTTTTACTCACTGATACGTTTTTATAAAGTGATATTTTATTGGGGGGGTGGGGTACAGGGGCACCGACTAAAGTTTTGCACACAGGCATCAGACGCTGCTGGCGTGCCCCTGATGGGGGGGGGGGGGGCTTCTATGGTTTCCATTGGATAGCCTTAGCTGTGTTGGGCAGGAGGTCTTGGAAAGTTTAATACAACCATATTTATTAAAATTATATTAGTTTTTATAAATCTGCTGCTGATTCTGAAAAGCCTTTCACATTTGTATTCTTTTGTGGTGAAGCATAGTAGTTTTCCATTTACAAAGGTGTGCTGAAAAGTTGTGATAATTACCATGAAGGAAATGAGGTAGGACCATGTAACATTATTTTACATATTCCCCAGAGGTGTTATACACTTGTTAGAATGCTGTTGCATCATTTGTAATCCTCTGAGCAGAAAGTCTTTACCTTATTGCACAAACCAGTCCTCAGCTGCAGATATGACATCATCTGTGGTAAATTTATTCCTTTCAAGTTTTTTTTAAATTTGGGAATAGGAAATAATCAGATGGAGCCAAGTCTGGCAAATAGGGCAGGTGAGGTAGACACTAAAAGCCCAAGTTGTGCATTGGCTGTTGGGTTTCATGAGCAGGTGTGTTGTCCTGCAAAAACAACATGCCTTTACTCAGTTTCCTGCAGAATTTTTCCTTCAGTACCTCCTTCAATTCCTTCAGAGCTGTCGAATAAACTGCTATCATAAGTTTCAGTTTTTTCACGTACTTGTTAAGGAGCGCACCATCCATATCTAAAAACACAATGGCAAGAACCTTCCCTGCTGACTTTTTGGGTTCTGAACTTCTTTGGCTGTGGAGAACCTTTGTGTCTCCACTCCACTGACTATTGTTTAGTCTCTGGGTCATAGCAATGAAACCATATTTCATCAACAGCCATATATGAGCCAAAAAATGTGCACATGATTTCTCAAAATGATCCCAAATCCCTTGAGACTACAACACATGTTCTCTCTTTTGTTTGGCATTCAAACATTTGGGGACCCACTTTACTGAGAGCTTCTGCATGTCCAGATGTTAGTGGATACCCCCCCCCAGAGACTTTGCAATGTTTTTGTGGCTGATATTTATTTATCATCAAGGATTATGGCATGCACTGAATTGATGTTTTCAGGTGTGATCGCTGTTGAAAGTCTTCCTGACCTGGGAGCATCTGTTGTCTCAGGATGCCCAGTTTTAAACTTGGCCACCCATTTGGCAACTGTTAGATATGCTGGAGCACAATCCTCTAAAGTCTCACACAAAGTCTGACAAATCTCAGTTGCAGATTTTTCTTGAAGCTTGATGATGGCCACACCCCCTGTGTCTTCGAATTTCTTCAAAAACTCTGACATATCTTCTTGTATATCCTAAAAGAAAAAGAACAAATTATTACAATTTGATGAAACATGGGGGTTAAAGGGTTTTAAGATATGTTCTTTCTTGTGGTTATATCAGTTGCTTTAATATTTTTTGTTCTAGGCGTTTTATCAGAACCTTTTCAATCCCCCCCCCCCCCCTCGTAATTCTGCGCAAGGTATCCACAAGGCATGGTCAGGAAGTTATGATTGACAATACTTATGGTAACAGATATATTTTTTATGTTTTTCTAAGCGGATGTTAGCAGATCATCCTGATCATAATAAGATAAGTTGCAGGAATAAGGAACTTTGTAAACACCTGGAACAGAGGAAGTTGAGGATCCTTAGGAGAACAGATGAGGGCTGTCAGCTTCAGATAAGGTTTGAATGCACTGCAGAGATTGTACTTAGAGTTCTGGCTATATTTGCCGAGATGCCCCAGATATAAGGAACAACGATAGCATTAGTATAGTCATGCATGCTGAGAGGGATATGGAAGGAACAATTAATTTGTTGATTTTTTTGGCAATGTAGCTATCTTTGGCTGGTGTTTATCAGATTCCTTGTGAATGTAATTTGACATACTTTGGGCAGACAGGCTATTCTGTGGAAAACAGAATTAACAAACATCAATACTACATTGAATACGTGAAACTTCAGTCTGAACTGGCACTGCAGTATTGACACTAAACACAGTGTCTGGTGGGATGAAGCTTGTCTTCTCCATAGAGGCAGTTTTAAATATGAATGCCTTTTCATGCCTTTTCAAAGAAAGTTGTGAAGCTCTTTTACATTGGCCTAATCTGAATGTGATTACCCCCCCCCAAATTTGGGAGATTCTCATTTTATGTAAACATCAGAAATAATTTTAATATTAATTTCTAGCTCACAGCAACTGTTTTTAATTGGTAAACCAATTGTTCTATGTACCTTGCATTCCTGTTCTTTGATTTGCTTGTTTCTGCACTGATGACATGCTGTTATTTTCAGGATGAAATATCTATACTTCCATAAAACTTTATTACTGTAGTTATTGTGCAATTTTGTTGTTTATAGTTATGCTACAGTACCTACCTACCTTTAAGGGTAAGCGAATACTCAATTTTCCATTATGATATTCATGATTGTTCATGTAAAAAAGGTCAACATCATGGGGGAAATGGTCACTCCCATATAAGTTGTCTTCAGTTTTTCACTTAAACAGTGGAAGAGGGAGGAAGAGCAGACAGTTCAGTCAATGCAATGAATTTTCAGTGTGGAAGGTGGAGAAATTGTTTTTGAACATATGCTAAACAACTCTTCCCCTGATGTTTGTTTGGCCACTACTCCCATAGAGTTTGTGTCCATTTACAACCCCCATTTATCATCCAACTCCTGACAGTGAATTGCAACTGCTTCTACGTTGGTGTTAAGTGGGATTTGCTTGAAGGGGATGTGGTTATTATCCACTATGATGGAAAACTCCACCATGAGCAGGCCCATCCCTTACAAATGACAATTATGTTTTGTAATTCCAGACTGCCAGAGGGCTTGAGGCAGGTTTCCTGAAAAAAAAAAAAAAAAAAAAAAAAAAAAAACATATCAGTTTATACTTCTACAAGAGAACCTTGATGCTGTTGATATTTTGCCAGATCTATGACAGTTCCATAGTAGGAAGTTTTCATTATTGGGAGATTTTCATTTTATGTAAATCTGGTATGTATCATCTGGCTTCCTGTGGTGAGAGGTTTTGTTTTTTCATTAGTTATTTTTTTTTCTTTCTAGAGAGCTGTGAACAGCCAGGGTCCATCATTTCTTGATCAGGAAAAATATCCAAGGTAGCATCAAACAGGCTCCCCTCTTGAGCACTATATATATCCTGTAGGGGAGTGGAGGTATCCAAGCGATATGTTAATACACTATCTATTAAAGTGTCTGGAGTAACGTCTTTGATCTTTAGTGGTGCATTTTTTATTTATTTATTTTTTTTTATAAGAGGATTTTCATGTAGTGGGACCATTTTTGGCTTAAGAGTGAGTCCATATCAATTTTTCTTTTTAATAAGCTCTAAGGAGATAACGTGCAAGTCATCATTCAGGGATGTAGTTATGAGAAGATGGGATTGTCACATGTGTCAATGGTCCTACTGACACTTTCTCAGTATAAGAGACTTTACCAGGTGTTGTTACTTTTGGTACTGCCTCACAATAAGTGAAGAATTGTTCTGTTTTTATATTTTGAATGTCCTTTTCATCTTCCCACCTTTGGCTTGCTCTGGAATATGTTGAGTGGTCTTCCTTATAGTTAAGGGTCTGGGATATAGAAAATTACTGGGCAGCTGAGATAACCTGCTTTGATAGATGTTGATGATTTTGGCAAGTTGAAAGTAATGATGTTCTTGGTGGGAACCAGGTGCCCATACCAAGGTATGAGGATTCTTATACAGGGCTCCAGAAATACCACTTTTTTACTGGTCACAAAAAAATTTTACTCACCCAATGAATTGCAGTAAAAGGCAATATACAACGTGATATACTGTGTGTGCGTGTGTACACATATATCACTGTTTTCAATTTCAACAACAAAGAGCACATCCTTAATCAAAGAATTTAAAACATTTAACCAAATGCTAGTCTTCCATGACAAGAAGAACTTGTTCATTTCACTATTTCATCTATCAAACTATACTGCAGCTTTTAGAAAGGAATTATGTAAACAAGTGCTCTTCCAATTTTTATAGGTGAATCTCACAATGGATGAGTTTCTCTTCATTTCAGATATCTGAAGAAGAATCAAGAAGAAAGAAGAATACTCACTACTGGAGTCTTGGATTTTCTTAACTAATTTTTGTTTAACAACATCAGCAGTAACCAACACAAATTCTTTGTATTTCATATCATTTTGATGCTCTTCTGATACTGAGTGAAGTTTGTGAAGACATAAATAATTTATTGAATTTAGCTTTATAATAGGGTCTATTAAAAAGGCACTTCGGGTGTTCAAGCATTTTAGAATCTGATTTTCTTTGGAAAGTAGCTAGAATATGTTTCCAGGTGATTTCTGCCAAGTATTTTTTATGAAAATTAACGCCTCATGAATTCTAAATTGTCAACACTTTAAAATGTTGTGTCATCACGTCATCTCAGTTTTTTTCAGTTTATTCTGGTCTCTTAACTTCACCTTCAGTTCTACACTTCATCATTCAGTTCAGAGCAGATCTTCTCACTGGGACATCGAAGATATGCCACTCTGATATTATGCCTCTTGAAAAATTTAAGGTTTTTGTGAGGATAATCATAATTGGTATTCCCCAATAGATGTGCATGAAGTAATTTTTCAGATTATGCCACTGTTGCTGCTTCAGTAAGAATATCTTCTGAATGGAGATTCTTTACAGATTTTAGAGGATCCTGCTTATCCTTCCAAACCTCTGAGTGTAGAAGGGTTGCATTTTTCCATGTTGAATGCAGAATTAAGAAAAGTGACATATTTGTCATACTTCTGATGTGCTGTTTCTTATTTTCTGGTGACGTTTCTGAACATGATTGGGGCTTATTGGGGACCTGATAAACAAGGGGATATTCATTCTTAGGAAGATTCCAATTCATCTCCAGATCTCTCCACCCACCACAGAGTCACAAAAAGATGCCCACTCTCCAGCAAGCGGATTGTGTTGGGGATGCCAGGGCTACCCCCCAGATGCTATACCAGCTAATACACAATAGACTTTGAGCCCTCTCTCTTTTATCCCATGATCTACCTGGATCATGGGATAAAAGGCTTACTGCAATGCTGTCGGCCATTACAGGCAAGTCCACTAGCTGACTGACTCTGGCCAAACCATCCAGGACTTTGTCTTGCTGAAGCAGAGCCCAAAGTTGTGACTACTAGGATCCCCCTTTCCATATGACCATAGGTAACACACCACAGCAAACATGGTGGCAAGATGTTGGATCTCAGTGATGATGGTCTGGAAAAACAGAAGAGTAGAAAAGACCCAGGAGAAGTAGAGCAATGAATACATAAAGAAAAGTGTAGTAAAAGAATAAGGGCCAGTATCACTGGTGAGTCCTCCATTATGAAATGCTTCCAACATGAATGATGCTACCAGATAACAACCAATATAATGCAATTTTGTTTGCATAACTTGGTATAATCACTTTTTTTTTTTTAACGTGCTTGAAATTATTTCTTGTGATGATTACACTTAATTACTTAACCTACAACAACGACAAAAAAAAATATTTTCAGACAAGTTTTACCAATTCATATATAGATATCTTTAGGTGGCATTGCACTTTTTTTTCTTACCCCCCCCCCCCCCCAAAAAAAAACATCTCTTTATTTATTGTTCTGATTTATTTTTTTCCTTCTCTAAGATAAAAGCACTTCGGTGAGAAATGTTTGGGATACTTACATTACAACTGTGATTGATGAACCTCGCCAAATTTCCACACTTTGTGGCATCTATAATAGTTTCTACATCAACCCTGAAGAGATATGAGCTACCAATTCCAAGTTCTGTATATTTGGCCTCTCTTAAATCTGCAACTACTGGCCTAACCATCTGACCAACATATTCAATTACCATTTCATCAGCTGCGATAGGTTCTAATGCAAATAGTCCCCAGTCATGGATGCGACTCTTAGCAAACTTTAGTTGCTTTTTTCGGAACTGAAATTCATAGGAATAATAATACTCATTTTGGAATTTTTTGTTATTATCAATGCTAATCAAATTTCACTTTTTATTTCAGGTTTAAGAGAAATATAATTTAAATGCTTACACATTTAAACAGAGAATAATAATAAAAAAACATAATAACTGCCATATCAATGCTGGGCGTTTATAGTGTTCCACATATTTTAACAAGCAGAGAAATGATTTAAATTATACAGAAGAGCAACAGTTCACTGAAAACTTTAAATTCCTTTAATGAATAACCACTCTCAATAGCAACAGCAATCTCCATAAATCTACCCCTCAAATGAGAATAATACACATATTTAAGAATTATCAATATATTACTTACCAAGGGTACAACAGTGCACTCAATGGTGTATACAAAACTTTGAATGGCATTTCAACAGTTTTTCCAAAAAATCACCAGTTCTAAATTATCTATTTAATTTATAGTGTGCTGTTTCAAAAATGATTTTGATTGGACTAATATCCAACGGTTTAAACTATAACACTAGGCACAGACAAATCTACCAGGTTTTTATTTTTTCCTGGTAGACCTGCAAAGACCTACAGACATGGTGAAAAGATTAGATTGTAGGTGATTATTCATTTTAAGAATAACAGCAAGATCACAACCTAAAAGAATAAAATTATAATCAATTTATTATTTATCAATAAATTATTTAATATTTTGAAAGTGATGAAACAATCTTAGGTTTATTTGCAAAGCAATGCTCAGGAAGAAAGGGATTAAAGCAAACAGAATGGTAGTTACTGAGTGTAAACTTTGGGGAGATATATCACTATAAGTTATGCAGGTAATGGATTAGTTTTAAAAAGATATTACTGAAATGTAGAAATTGTTTCATTACAGAAAATTACTTGGGATTGGTGAAACAATGGCTAACTTATTTAGAGAATTGCTAACTTGAGTAGAAGGTGATTTACTAGAAGATTAGTGTTCTGTAGTATCTGTCTGATAGATACTACTGGTGACAATTTAAGTGGAAACAGATGACTTAGACAAATCTGATTGTGAGGAAAATTTTAATAGGCAAGATCCCTTTCTTGACTCATTTAAGTTTGGTATTTAAAATCCAAGGTGATTCTATAGTAGGAGATAAGGGATATTTTATGTATATCAGATCTCAAGAAATGGAATATGTCTGCCTGGAGCTTGATTGAATTAAATAAAGTTATCTGTATTTGCATTTCATTGAAAACAAACTTCAGAAATCTCAGCTAGTTTTGATATAGTCAGTCCTTCACCAATATACCCAGAAATGACAGTGGATTGGATCTACTTGTAAATCTTTTCCCACCAGACACTGTAGGACTATTCAAACACTGCATGGAAAACACTTTTTTAATATCTCAAGACAAATATTGGGAACAAAAAGAAGGACTTGCCATGGGTCTCCACCCTTTCTCCAGCTCTAGCTCCTTGTCAAAGTAAATGAACAGGAAAAAAGGTTATCGTTCTTCATATACATAAAATCTACCACAATGGGAAGATTTTTAAATGCTGCTTCACACCACCCACACATTGCAAAAGATAGTCATAGTTAAAACTTTACAAGACAGGGCATACAATATATCCAGCACACCAATTAAAATGGATGATAAACTGCACTACCTGAAACAGAATCTCCCACTCAATGGTTTTGAACCCAAGATGATCAGAAAAATTCTTAATACATCTCCTGCAACTCCCTTACTTAAACAAGATTTCAAGAATGCATTCATGCTGCCTTAAATCAAAAATGTCATGGACAAGTGGCCACATTGTTCCGTGAGTACAACATAAGTGGCTTTTTTACCTTTACAAAAAATATCAAGATGTAGATGTAGGTTTCTGTGATTAAGCAGTTCTGTAGGTATTTTTGGTATTGAGACCACATCATTGTAATATAAAGAGTTTATTAAAAATAAACAATTAAAAAACCTGACAAATTTCATGCATCATAAGACTTACATCATCAGGGGAAATGGTACATAAGTTTTACACAACAAAAGCTTATTAACAATTAATTACACATATTAGATGTTTTTTATAACTTCACAACTGCTGTACATAAAAAATATCATTGACAAAGTGTCTATGTTGCTCTGCGAGTACAATATAAAAGTAGTTCTTTTACCTTTACAAAAAATATCAAGGTTTATACATTCACCTAAACCACCACATCACCCCAGGAAAAAACCAGACATCTATGAGATTCACTGCTCTTGTGGCATTTGCTATGTAGGCCAGACAGGAGGTTGGGAGAGATTAGCATGCCTGAACACGTAAAAGATGGCAAAAAAAGAAAGGAGCACAAATCAGGTTTAGCATTCCACACAACCATTACTGGCCATCAAGTATTCTGGCAACAAACAAAAATGCTATATATTGATAATATCTGTTTCACAAGAAAAGTTAAAGACACCTTACAAATGCTTAGATCCCTACACAATGCAATAAAAATCAAGGCTTAATTTTGCATAAAGTATGGTCTGCTTTCATCAAAAATTGAACTGCCATGGACCTAGGATACAGCATGTGTGATAAGACAGAACGTTATAGCAACAAGTAGCAATGTTCCAACACGCATACAATAACGAATTTATCATTTGTATTCTAGCTTATCAATTATTCAGCAAGTTGTGAAGTTATAAGAAACATCTAATATGTGTAATTCATCTTTAATAGGCATTTGTTGTGTAAAACTTTAATGTATCATTAACCCTGATGATGATGTAAGTCATATGATGCATGAAGCCTGTCGGGTTTTAATTATTTATTTTTAATAAACTCCTTATATTACATTGTGATCTTAATACTGAAAACTTCCTACAGAACTGCTTAACCACAGAAACACATAGGTTTTTGTGGTTAACATGAAAAACATTAATACAAAAAAACATGAGGGATAAGTAATACTATTTATTTAAGGCAACGTATTTCAGTCTGAAATGTAGCTTTAAATCAATAGTATTTAAATAGGGTTTTGTCATATTAATCGAAGAAACCTCTCATGGTACAGTATCTCCTAAACAACAAAGTTATCTGTAAGGAAAATGAGAAAAAAACTTCTGACATGCTTATATCAGTGAGAGAACCTAAAAGTGAATTATTTAAAAGACTACAGAACGATTTTTGGCACTTAAACTAACTGCTCAGTTAGGAATTGAAAAATTAATTCTATTAATATCATCATCAAATTCCTGACATGTATCCTCAAGGGTGTACACAGGATATGATAGTACTATATGAAAAACTTACACCATTACTAACTTCCGATCTACAATTTTCCTCCAAATCAATCTGTTACCTGTCAAGAAGCCAACATTATCAGATCTTATATTTCTGTCCTTTAAGGCACTTCATACTATATCAATCCATCTATATCTTGGTCTGTCTTCCCTGCCAACCTAGCAGAGAACACTTGTTTTGCTAATCTTTCCTTACCCATTCTGTTTAAGTGACCATACCACCTGAGATTAACTCTGCTAATGCATTTCTGGATGTCAACAATGTCAAGTTTTTCCCTAATATCCTTATTTTTAATGTGATATTGCCATTGATGCCATTTGTTCTTACCCCCTAATCTTTTTTCAGGACTCTCATATCTGTGGTTGCTAGTCTTTGGTTTAATTTCTAACCAAGCCCTCAGATCCATAAGTTTAAAATTGATTTGAACATCGTCTTGTATACAGCTAATTTAATGTTTTGACTTATTTCTCTCTTAACTACCCTATATATACAGTCACACCCTGACTTATGCGAATCCGGAGTTACGCGGTTTCATACATGTACGTATTCCAGTCCCGCTTCACCACTAGTTGTATCTTTCCTGCGCTGGCCGCATTTGCCAGTGTCGCACATGCTGTGAACAAGCACTGATGTGTTTCATGACATGTTCCATTCATACACGATTATTATAGTCTACAAACCTTGCGATTGTTTAATGTTATGTTCTTGATAAAAATTTTATCACACAAAAAATAATGTCGTCCAAAGGAAGCAAATCCGATTCTTCTACAGCTAGCAAGAAAAGAAAAACATTGACTTTGGAAACAAAACTCAACATCATTAAGGATTTTGAAAGCGGAATGAAAATTTGTGAGCTAGCAAAGAAGTTTGATCTACAGGAATCCACAGTAAGAACAATCATAAAAGAAAGATTTACAGATTTTGGAGGACATAGATTCTAACGAGGAATGAATCGTAGCCACAAGGCAAAGAATAAAATTTGCGTGACAAGAAAAAGACATTATGCAGTCAGACGAATCTATTAGATTTTATGAAACCATTGACATCGAAATAACTTTCTTTTTTTTTTTATGTACGAAAAACTACAATTATGATTATATTTCTAAAAAAAATAGGTGTTTTTGTAAACCCAATTAATTAATATTTTGTATGTTTTTGTATGCAAAATTATACCCGAGTTACGCAAATTCGACTTGTGTGCTTTTTGTTGGTCCCACCTACTGTGTAACTTCGAGTTATGACTATATATATAGGGAAGAGAGAGAACAAGATAATACTGATTTTTATAATCAGCTACAAAACATGTATAATAAAATAAATAAAAATGATTACGTAATTTTAGCAGGAGACTTAAATGCAAGAATTGGAAACACAAAAATTAATAATAATATAGGAATACATTGAGAACATACTCTAAACAGGAATGGTAAAAAAATCGATCGACTTTGTAGTTTATAATAACCTAAAAATAATGAATTCCTTCTATAAATATAAAGACATACATAAATATACTTCGGCAGCAAGAGAATGGAAATCAATATTAGATTACTTTATACTAAATGAAAAGACGTCAAAATTTTCACTAGATGTTAGAGTTGACAGAGGATATGAAATAAGCAGTGACCACTTCCTTGTTAAAATAAAATTAAGATTACCACCTAAATGGCTACAAGTAACAAGAACAGAAAGAAAAATTGCAACATTTGTCTATAAAACTAGACTATTGAATGACACAAATGTACAATGGCTATATGAACAAAGAATTAACCAATATCTAGACAAAATAAAACAAAATGAAGAAATAGAATGGCTTAATATAAAAACAATACTAAATGCAGCAGCAAATGAAAGCTTAGGAAAGACCAAAAAATTCAATAAAAGGAAAAAACTGAAGATCTGGGATGATACAATGAAAGAAATAATCAAAAAGAGAAAAGAAGCCTATCACAAATGGTTAAGCAGTAAAAGATTAGAAGATGAAATAGAATATAAAAGAATAAGAGCCATAGCTAAAAGAAAAGTCAGAAAAAGACAGGAAATCATGGAACAAATTTGTTTTTTCTAATTTAGAACATGATATATATAAAATAAGACCAAATGTATATAAAATTTTGAAACACTTAAATGCAGATACCAAAGAAAACATAAAATTAAACACCGAATTAAAATTAGAAGAATTTCTAAATTATTACGCAGAATTGTGGACAGATAAATATTTAAAAAAAGACAACTGGCAAACACTTAATGAAAATGAAATAAAGGAAAAGGAAAGAAGAATTAGAAATCAGCCCGAAGGAAACAAGAACAATCACCTGGAGAAGATAATCTAGATTCAGACCTGTATAAATATGCAGGAACAAGATTCAAATAAAGACTCTTATTATTTTTAAATAAAATTTATACAACCTGTAACCCCCAATAGAATCGAAGAAAGCAATTGTGATTCCTATCTTTAAAAAAGGTAAGAGAGAGATGACCCTAAAAACTACAGAGGTATAAGCATACTAAATTCCTGTTACAAAATATATAGCAGACTTTTAAGTAGCAAACAAATGAAATATTCCGAAAAGTTTATTTTACAAGTAGAGAATGGGTTTAGAAAAGGACGATCATGCATAGACCCACCCTTTTGCCTAAAATTAATAATAGAGAAGAGAAGAGAATACAAATTAGAAACACATAATGCATTTGACTTTGAAAAAGCATTTGACAAAGTTAAAATTTAAAAGTTAAAAGATTGTTTTTATTTAACATTAAAAGAAAGACAAATACCAAATAATATTCTAAAAGCTATCACAAGTATATATGAAAATAATCAAATACAAATAAGATTAAATCACGAGCTATCATATACAAGAGAGATAAACCAAGGGATCCGACAGGGATGTCCCCTCTCAGCAACTCTTTTTAATATCTACTTAAATGAAATAATAATAAAATGGAATAAAAATTTACATCAAGGAATTAAACTTTCTCCTACAGTAACCTTAAACACTCTCCTCTTTGCCGATGACCAAATAATAATTACAAATTCTGAAGATAACTTACAGAAAGCTATTTTAGATCTAAATGAGATATCCAAAAGATTATGGTATGATAATATCATCAGAAAAATCAAAAACTATGGCCTTTAAAGGACAAGATCCAGCAAGAACTAAAATAGTAATAGATAACAAGATCTTAGAACAGGTGAATTCATTTAACTACCTAGGATGTACGATCACATATGAAAAAGAAAAAGATATAAACGTAAAAATTGCAAAATATTTAAAAATAACAGGTGTAATTAACTCTATATTTAAACCAAACCTAGTTCAAAAATAAACCAGACTAAAAGTATACAATACATTAGCCCTACCAGTCTTAATGTATGGAAGCGAAATCTGGACAATAAAACAGAAAGATTAACAACAGCAGAAATGAAGTTAATGAGAAAAACTGCAAAGTATACCTTATTTGATCACAAAAGAAATGAAGAAATTATGAAAGACTTAAACCAAGAACCAGTAATAGAAAAAAGTAAAAAATATAAACATAAATGGATGGAACACTTCAAAGAATGAAAACAGAAAGATTACCAAAACAAGCCATTAGGAAAAAGAAAACCAGGACGTCCTCTTAAACGATGACTTATAAGGCCGGAACAGGCCATGCTATGCCTAAATCCCTGATATGCATGATGACTGATATATATATATATATATATATATATATATATATGATGTTACCGCTAAAGTGCAAAAACCGTTACATTACCTAGCTAATCTGCAGATTAACTGATTTGCTCCGTTAACGTGCGGAATCAAGAGTTTTCTGCATTTTACCTAGGTAATGTGCACATTAACGGCTTCCGTATCGTTAAAGTTCAAAAGTTTGTTTCTCTCATTTCCTTTCCCTACTCCTTCCCCCCTCTCCCTACACTTTTAGTTTGGTTTTTTAATAAGTAAACATAATTTTATCATGTGTTTTTTTTCTTAATTGTAATAATATTTTAAACTGTTTGATTCCTTGTATTATATTAATTGATTGATGATTGATTCTATCAACTAATTTGTTGATTGATTGATTGTATTAACTTGATTCTGTAGATATCGAAAAATAAATAAATGACATTATGTTAATTTAAGCATACAGAAACGTTGCTGTTGTTCCAGTAAAGATCTTATTTTCACTTTAACGAGTGCCTAGTAGGTAATGTGCAGATTACCTAGGTAATTTGAGAAATGAAACAATTTTCCGCACATTAACGGATCACCGTCGTTAATCTGCACAATACCTAGATAATCTGCAGAATAACTGATTTCTGCACTTTAGCAGTAACATATATATAAAATGATAAGCCTTTTTATGTAACATTTTTGTGTCACATTTTTTGTCAAGTTATTTGAAACTCAGGGGCTACCCTGAGTGGCGAGTCTTCAAAATTCAAAGAGAATTGGCCTACCAGTCCGGAACTCAGTGGACGGATGGGGGGGGGTGTAGGTGCAAGGGGTGGATCCCCCTTTAGAGTTTTCAAAATTCAAGGAGAACTGACATAGCAGTCCGAAACTCGGGAGGGGCACCATAAAGGTGAGGGAACCCCCCTTTCGAGTCATCAGAATTCAAGGGGAACCGGCCTACCAGTTCGGAACTGGGGGTAAAATCCCCATTTCGAGTTTTCAAAATTCAAGAAGAACCAGCCTACCAGTTCGGAACACGGGAGGGGATACATCCTATCCTTATCTGACACCAGATTTTAAATTCAATTCTAACTGCTGACTTACAACTCAAATAAGGACTAAGTACTGCTTGATATAATACCCCATTGGCACCATATAACTATAGCGTTTTGAATAGCTTTTTTTCTCTTGGCACCTTGTCACATGCCTTTTCCAGATCTACAAAACTTAAATCCAGATCTTTGTCATATTCCCATGATTTCTCAACTATTTGTCATAAAGTGAAAATCTGATCCTGACAGCCTCTATTGGACTGAATCCGGCTTGTTCTTCACCAAGCTTCCCTCCCACAATCCTTCTCAACTGTTTCTGAAGTATACTTCACTACTGAGTGTTCCCAGGAACACTCAATAGGGAAATACCACTGTAATTCTTACATTGTTTTATTTCCCTTTTTATATATGGGTTCTATGAGAGCTCTATTCAAATCATATGGAATTTGTCCCTCTGTCCAGGCCTTCTGAACTATGCAATGCAGCCACTGTAAGACTTTTATTCCTCCATAATTGTCCATTTCTGGTCAAATATCTACTCCAGTGCCTTTCCACATTTCTGGCATTTGATGGCTTTTTCTACTTCAAGTCCTGATTGCATTCTTGTTGAGTGTTTTTTTACCACTGTTCTGTAACTGACTGTTTCATTTAGCAATTTTTCAAAGTAGTTACTCCATATATCAAAGATATCTTTTTTTCCAGTTTTCATGACACTTGTAAAGATGTTATTCTATTAATATAATGTTCAAATTTGACAAAGAAGAATTCATAGAACAATGTCAGCTATTTAAATAGATTCAAATCAGGTTATGTGCTGGACATGAAGTGGCAATAGTATATCTAAATACTTGTGGATCCATTGTGAAATTAAGTCCATAAATACATGTAACATTTTTAAGAATGAGGAACAAAGTCTAAAAGAAATTTATGGCAAATGAATGGGTGTATGGGTAAAATTTGTCCAAATAATAATAGAGAAAGTATTCAAATAATATAAAGGCAGGAAACAATTGAGATTAAACTGTACTACAAATGGCATTTATTGCAACAAACATTATAATGGTAATTATAATGTTGCTAGAAGAAAATGCATAAAAAAAGAGAAGGGAGTGTATTATTACATATCAGAGAAGATTTAGACTATCTGAGACAGTATGAAATAATACACTCCCTCTGCCTATCTTAGTACCACCTGCAAACGAATGATCCCTGTTAGGTTGTTGTTTTGGATTTATAGCTGAAGCAGCTCAAGCTATGAGGCCAGTGCATTATATCTGTTTTCATTTGTATGTATGTGTATGTCCCTGGCAGGTATTACTCAATATCATTAATATATAGGCTGAAAATTAATGGTGCAAAGACTTCCCCTTGAGATACACCACTGGTCACCTATATCTGGCAGATTTACACTTCCATATACTACTTTCTGATACATATCCATCAGCCACCTACTTACCAAAGTCAATATTTTATATTACAATCCCATATTCTCCACTTCAAACAATAGCCTTTCATGTGGTATCCTATCAAATGCCTCAGCAAATATCAGTTTATCCAACTCACTCATAACATCCAGAAAAAAAATGAGCAAACTGCTCAGGCATACCCCCCCCCCCCTTTGTGTGCTATTTATTGCAGTGTGTAGCTTGCCTGTTGACCCATTTCTGTATGCAAGTCCTTAAAACTTCTCTAAAATCTCAATGACCACTCTAGAGATACTATATTATACTGAATAGGTACATCTATCTTTGCACTGCCTCTGTAATGGGATTACCATACATGCTCTCCACTGTCTTGCTCCTCTCCTTGTTTAATTTCTAAAGATATATCAAAAGGAGTAACATGGGTTTGGCTGCATGTATGTTTTGCATTAGCTTGACATACAGTGGTTCGATGCTTTGATCTTTATTATACTGGAAAACTACATTGTTCTTCTGTCAAATACTTTTTTTCAAAAATAGTAAATAGCAGACCTCTCGGAAGACCCTGTAACCTTTAGAGCGCGTCCCCTGGGTGGCAGATAGGGGAGCCCACCAGATATGGCGGGGTGGTCTGAATATGTTGAATAAGGACTCGTGGACCAACAGGGGGCTATCATCTTGGTAGCATGGGAAGTGGCTTCCCATGCTACCAAGATGATAGCTGATGCTTTCCATGGTCCCCTAGCTGGGTCTATTCCCTCTCTTCCCTCTTCTTTGAGGTAGGCTCCCTTGCTCTTTAATCTTTCCTGTATGGCATTCTCGCCCAACTCTTGTAACTCATGACCCTAATGCTATTAGAGTAATCGAGGACTATGGGTCATTCCATTCCTATCTCTACTCTTATCTCTATGTCTTCTCTTTAAAATTCTCTCCTACCACTTTAGGCACGCTTGAAGGCCTCAAGCATGCCTAAAATTGTAAAAAGACTCATGAAGATAGTAAACGGACAGACTTTTTTTGGTAACGAACCGGCTTGGGATAAGGATTCGAGAAGAAAATTATCGAAAACAAAAAAAGCAGAAATACACCTATTGGAATATAGCCACCTGGAATGTGAGAAGCATCCACCACAAAATCATAGAACTGGACCAAGCACTAGAAGAAAGAAATGTAAAAATAGCAGTAATTACAGAATCTAAAAAAAAAAGCAGAGAGGAACAGACAAAACTGAAAATTATACTATATATACAGTGGGGTAAAAGCAGAAGAGAGAGCTAAATCTGGTGTAATGATCTTTCTACATAAATCTCTTAGAAACAATATAATCCATTACAACTTTTGGAGCGACAGAATAATAGAAATGAGAATTAAAATAGACAGAGGCTATATGACAGTAATTGGAACTTATGCACCCAAAGAAGGAAAAGAGGAGGACTCAGAAAACTTCTACACCCAACTGCAGAACATATTAAATAAGACCAATCGTAAGGATCACATTTTGGTAATAGGAGATCTCAACGCAAGAACTGGCAATAAACCATATAAACCAAACATAGGACCTATCGGAGAACTTAACTGTAATAGAAATGGAAATAGATTAAGAGATTTTACTATAAGCAATAACCTTAAAATAATGAAAACCTTCATCAAACATAAAGACATCCACAGATACACCTGGGAAGCAAGAGACACAAAAAGCATTATTGATTATATAATCAGCAATATCAAAATGTCAGAAATTATAATAGATACAAGAGTATACAGAGGATCTGAAATAGAATCAGATCACTCCCTTTTAACTGGAAAAATAAAATGGGAACCAAGATGGAAAACAACAAAAAAGCACAAGGAAAATAGAAATTTTGAATCCTTCAAAGTTAGACTTTTGGACAACAATAGTATTCAAGACTTGTACCAAAAAAGAATAAAGAACTGGATGGCAAGTATAAAACAAAATCAGAATATAGAAGAAGAATGGTCAAACCTATAAACCATAATGACAAAATCTGCAAAAGAAAGCTTAGGAAGAAAGAAAATGTGGAAAAGAAAAAGAGGCCTTAGGGACTGGGATGATGAAATTAAATGCATTATTGAAGAAAAGAAAAAAGCATATAAAAACTGGCTCAACCTAAAAACAATAGAATCAAAAATCGAATACAACAGAAAAAAAGCAATAGCAAAAGCAGCATGCAGGAGAACAAACAGAAACAGATGGAACAATTTTGTAACAAATTTAGAGAGCGATTGTACGCTCAAAAGACCCAATGCATATAAAATCCTCAAAGATCTAAGCAACGAAACTAGAGAAAAAGCAGATATTAATACCATTAAAATAGAAAAATGGCAAAATCACTAACACGATCTATAGTATGATGAAAACATTCAAAACAGAAAACTACCCTTCGTAAACATCTCGGATAACTTGGAAAACATCACTCTAGAAGAATTAACCCAAAGCAAAACAGAAAAGGCTCCAGGAGAAGACAATATAAACTTGGAACTTATCAAATATGCAGGACTTGAATTCTCACTCAGGTTACTTAACTTTTATAATATGATCTGGAAATAAGGAAAATGCCCACTAGATTGAACCAAAGCAATAGTTATTCCCATCTACAAAAAAGGACACAAATCTGATTGTAACAATTATCGCAGAATCAGCTTACTTAGTACCTGTTATAAAGTATATGCAAAAATCTTAGCATATAAACTTAAACATATAGTAGACCCAAAATAAATAGAAGACCAAAATGGATTCAGAAAAGGCAGGTCTTTCTTGCATAGACTGCATTTACGTTAAAATTATTAACTGAAAAACACAGAGAAATGAACATAGAAACACACATAGCTTTTATAGATTATACCAATGCATTTGATAAAATTATCAGAGAAAAACTATGGGAAATCCTAGAAGAATATGAAATACCAAACCAACTCTTTAGAGCCTTATATAATATATATCAAGATAAAATATCTGTGAAGTACAATAATTCAACATCAAGCTGGAAACCAATAAATCAAGGAGTACGTCAGGGTTGCCCTCTCTCACTAATCATTATGCAGTCTAAATAATCTGATAAAAACATATCGTATGAAAATATCCAAACAAAAGTCATGGCCTTCAAAGGTGCTAATCCAATAAGAAGCAAAATAGTAATAAACAAAATAATAGCGCAATTAAATACATTCAAATATTTAGATTGCACAATGTCATGTGAAAATGAAGATGATACAGAACCAAAGATATCAAACTTTTTAAAAGTAAAAATTTAAATAAAATTTTTAAACCCAATTATGTACAAAAACACACACGAATAAGATTCTACAATAAAGTTGCTAAACCAACCTTACTTTATGGCAGTGAGATATGGACAATAAAAAAAGCAGATGAAAGAAGAATTGAATCATCCGAAATTAAATGTCTGCGCAGAACTGAAGGAATCACAATAATGGACAAAATGAAAAGCAGCGAAATCAGAAAAAAAAACTTGGAATTACAACCTCCCTAAATGAAACAGTGATTTGCTATAGAGAAAAATGGAAAGAACACATACTAAGAATGAATAGAAGTAGAATACCTAAACAAATTCTAAATTACCACCCAAAAGGTACTCGATGCAGAGGAAGACCATTAAAAAGATGGACTTAAGTCCGGAACAGGCCACTTGGCCTATAAGCCTGGAAAGGAAGAAGAAGAAGAGAGAAGTAAATAGCAGACCAAGTCAATGATGATATTCTCAGCACTTTTCAGTTAGGTAGTTTATTGTATGTATATGATCAGCTGTACAGAATCCTTTCTTAAATGCTGCTTGCTCTTTTACTACGAGGGTGGTCTGAAAAGTTCTCAGTCTCGACCATAGATAGCAACACTATCGGCAAGATTTTTTTTTTTCTAAGTTGGTACATCAGTCATAAGCATCCATGTGAAATTGCAAGTCATTCTATCAAGTAGTTTGTTTTATACTGCTGTCTGAAGCAAAAGTGTTGTCTGTATCCCTTGAAATAGATAAAATTTAGTACCGTGCAGTTATAAAATTCTTTGTAAAAGAAGGTTTAACGCCAAAAGTAATTCATTCGAAGTTCATAAAAGTTTATAGGCACTCTACTCCTTTGTTTTCGACAATTAAGAAATGGGCTGCCAAGTTTAAATGAGGCCGTACCAGCCTTGAAGATGATCCAGTTGAAGGATGTCCAAAAAGTGTAACAACACCAGAAATCATTAATCAAGTGAACGATATGGTATTGGATGACCGGTGAATCAAAGTGTGTGAAATTGCTGAGACTATAGGCATTTCGAAAGAACATGTAGGATATATTTTGCATGAAGAATTGCAAATGAAAAAGCTTTGTGCAAGATACGTAGCACGCTTGCTCACAGCAGATCAAAAGCACTCGCATGAAAATCTCTGAACAGTGCTTGGAGCGTTTTAACAAGAAGAAAACTGATTTTGTGCATCGATTTATTACTATGGATGAGACTTGGATTCACCATTACGCACCAAAATCCAAACAGCAATCAAAACAGTGGACAGAAGCCAACTGTTCAGCACCAAAGAAGATAAAAGTCGGTTCCATCAGAAAGAAAGGTCATGGCATTGGTGTTTTGAGATGCTATAGGCATTTTGTTTAATAATTATCTTGAAAAGGGTAAAACAATAACTGGGGAATATTATTCCAACCTTTTAACCAGACTAGACATAAAAAATTGTGAGAAAAGACCCGGTTTGCAGAGGAAAAAAAAAATCATCTTTCATCAGGACAGTGCACTTGCCTACAAAGGTGTTTTGGCAATGGGAAAATTAAGGGATCCTGCACTATGAATTGTTGGAATATCGACCATATTCCGTAGATTTGGCTCCCTCTGACTTCAATCTCTTCCCAAAACTAAAACTCTTCCTCGCTGGTCAGCGTTTTTCTTCGAATCAACTGGTGGTTGCAGCTGTAGAGCGGGTATTTTGCAGATCTTACTGAGAACCACTACAGGGGCGGGATAATGGCAGTGGAGCATCGATGGAATAAATGCATTAGTCTTAAGGGAGATTATGTTGAAAAATAAAAATAATTTCGAAATTATAAATTTGTTTTTTCATTGTTCGGCCGAGAACTTTTCAGACCACCCTTGTATTTTCACATGGAGTGTTTTATAGAGATAGGAGTATATTGTTCTATTAATATACTATTTTTGTTAATATACTATTTTTCACAGATGAGGATGGTTTTAGATGATTTCCATTCGTATGATATCATATTTACATTTAGGTACCTACTGAATCTTGTTGCCAGCGCTTTATAAGGAATATTTCCTCCTACCTAAGTGGAGGAATTTTTTGATGCTTTAGAGACAGAAAATGACACAATGAAAAAGGAAAATTTGATCCTTGTTGGGGATCTAAATAGCAGAGTAGGAAATGATTGTCAAATTACAAAAATATTTTGAGAAAATTTGGAGAAAAGAGCAAAGCTAATAATAATGGCAAATACTTGTTGGATTTCTGCTCAGGACATGGACTGGTTATCACTAACACCATGTTCCAACATAAAAATGTGCACAAATTCACATGGAGAGAAGAGGCTAGGAAGAAGAAAAGTCTCATTGACTATGTTATTGTTGATAGTGATGGTTTCTCCCTGGTGCAGGACACCAGAGTGTACAGAGGATTTGAAATTGGAAGTGATCACTATTTAGTCTTGAGCAGGATAAAATTGAATTTCACATTGATAAGAATAACATGTAAGAAAGTTTTAAAGCGAATAAAAGTTGAGCAGCTCTCGGATGTGAACTTTAGACTAAAATACAGAAAGATTATTGAAAAAAAAAATGAAAGAGTTTGAGAACGATTCAGTGGCAAACTCTGAAGAAAACATTGATTGATTCTGCCAGAGAGACATGGGATGAGGTTGTCTGCAGAACTCCCTGGTGGACACAGGAAGTTAAAGAGGCAGTGAAGGAAAAGAAGAAAGCATATCAAAAGTTCCTGGTGTTAAAAAATTGGTTCTATATGTGATTTACGCTTACGTCTATCCTTTCTTACCTAAAACCTTATTCAATCAAAATCCTACCGGCTGCTCTATTGTTATATATTCACCTTTCGTTATTTATTCTTTCTTCTCTTACTTTAATCTTATATCTAGGATTGTTTCTTCTTTGGATACTGGCGAATTTATATTTTGCTGCACCAGCCAGTATCCTATAGTAGAAAAGATCCTTACTCAGGGAGACAATACTAGATTCTTAGCTTTCTTACACAATATCTTATTTAAACTGCTGTATAGATTCAGATTATTGCAGTCGTGACCTAAATCTATTATTATATTCACTCTCAAAATCCTTCCCGCCAAATAGGTTCTATTTTTATAAGTGGTAATTTGGAATCGTAATCAGGCATGACTCAGGTTCAGGTAAATATGACATGTTTATTGGAATATCTAAAACACAATACAACATTCATACACTCAATTATGCTCAATACTAAAAACTCGAACTAAGAGATTAACACATTCTAACCTAATTAAATCTTATAAGGCATGCTAAACACGGTAACTGCACATTGGGATATAGATAGCAAATGATATGAAGTTAAGCTAAATACCTTTCAGTAGTATTACTCACCAGAGAAAACTAACAAACATTCTAATGTTACTGAGAAACTAAATTCTACTCTTCTTATCACATCAAGTTAATCCTATCACATACAAAATTACAAAAGATCTCTTCCAAACAATTCTTCTTACTCTCAAAGGAGGCTAACTTTCTAAATAGAGACTGTCCACAGAGCTCTTTAGAATACAGTTCTTAATTTCACATTCGTAAACAATCTTCTCTCTTCTAATGAACTTTCACACAAAATTAGAGCAATTGCACCTTACCGTGCTTTTTCCGCGTCGTTCTACACCATGTGTACGTCTGGATATTTCTCATCCATTGGCTGTCCACACGCCAATGTAGGGGATACGCCATCTTCATTATTTCTGCCGAAAACGAACTCAATCTCTGCATTTTAGGAACATTTCGATGGGACTTTTCAGCGACGGCTTGATTCTGCTAGGACTGGAAATTTTACCTTCAGCTTTGCATAGAATCCTACTTCATTTTCTGGGGATAACGTTTTCCAAAACAGGAAAACGTTACCCCTAGTGTTCTGATACCAGCTCAACTCCTTATATTCTTCTATAGAGTGCCCACTTTTCTCAGTCCCCTTTTTGCACACTGCCCTTATATTTTCACCCCTTTCGGTTCATCCTTCGCTTTTACGACATTGTTATACTTGGATTCACAGAATACATGGCAACGTAATTCTCGGAGTAAGCTATAGCCGCTAGCGTTACGCTGTACACATGTAGTTTTATGTCTTCCAGTAATTATTACTTAGCAACTTTTTAGATGACTCACAGTAAATTTTACATAGCTTAAGTGAGGCTTAAATTGAAATCTTAATATAATCACCACAGCTTAAATATAAGGTACTTAAAATAAAGAATACAAATTTTACATAAAGTGAAACTTTTTCACTTTTAATTACAACTGATGTGCAGGTATTTCTCTTTGCCAGCAAGTTTTATATGTTAGGTTCTAAATGAATGATTTCTTTCCAAAATTCCTTCATTTAGGATCTAACACTGGCAAATAAGTCAGCTTGTGCTCATGGAGAATACAGAGACAAATGTAAGAAAGCTAAGCACTGTGTAAAACTAGCTAAACAAAAGTCATGGGAAGACTGGTAAGAACATATAAAATAAATATCAAGAAGGTGGCAAGATATTCTGGAGATTGTTGAAGAAGCTTAGAAATGGAGGAAAGAGTGCTGTAAAAGGAGTTAGAGATGATAAAGGCGACATGAAAATGGGAGAAAAAGATATCCTTGAAGTATGGAGTAATTACTTTGAAAAACTGCTAAATGAAACAAGCGGTGATGACAGCACAGTGGTAAAAAACACTGACCAGGCATGCAGTCAGGAATACATATCCATACTTGAAGTAGAAAAAGCCATCAAAGGTTTGAAATGTGGAAAGGCAGCAGGAGTAGATAATATACGACCTGAAAAATACTGAAGTACGGTTGTATAAAAGTCTTACAGTGGCTGCACTGCACAGTTCAAAAGGCCTGGACAGAGGGACGAATTCCTGATGATTGGAGTAGAGCTCTAATAATACTCGTATATAAAAAGTGAAATAAAACTGAATGTGAGAATTACAGAGGTATATCCCCATTGAGTGTTCCTGGTAAGATATATGCAAGTATACGTGAGAAAAGGTTGAGAAGAATTGTGGAAGAAAAGCTGGATTCAGGCCAAATAGAGGCTGTCATGATCAGATCTTCACTTTACGACAAATAGTTGAGAAAGCATGGGAATATAACCAAGATCTGTATTTAAGTTTTGTCGATCTGGAAAAGGCATATGACAAGGTACCAAGAGAGAAGCTATTCAATACACTACAGTTATATGGTGTCAATGGAGCATTATATCAAGCAATACTTAATCTTTATTTGAGTTGTAAGTCAGCAGTTAGAATTGAAGGAAGTACAGGAAGATGGTTTAATGATAAATCTGGTGTGAGACAACAATGTACATTATACCCTCTGTTATTCAATATCTATATGGATCACATTATGAAGGAAAGTGGTATTAAACATGATATCAGAATTGGAGATGTTAATGTCAGCTCTTTGCTTAATGCGGACGATATTATACTTCTAGATAAATCTGCTACAAGTTTGCAAGGTTCCCTGACTAAATTGAATAACTGTTGTAATAGATATGGTATGAAGGTCAGCAATAAAAAGACAAAGACAATGAAAATAGGTAGAATCGCTGGAAATGTCAACTGTGTTGTGAACAGAGAACCTGTGGAACAAGTGAAACATTTCAGCTACTTAGGCACAATTTTTACTGAAGATGGTAAATTAAATATAGAAATAGACAACAGAATCAGCAAAGATGGTATGGTAGGAAGTCAATTGAATAAATTTATATGGAATAAGAGAGAAATTAGTCTGAACACTTAATTAGTTGTATATACAAGACAGTGTTCAAACCAGTTTTAACTTATGGATGTGAGAGCTGAGTCAGAAGTAAAACACTTGACCAACGACTAGAGACCACATATATGAGAGTCCTGAGAAAGATTAGAGAAATCAATGGCAATATCATATTAAAAACGAGGATATTATGAAAGATCTTGACATTGTCAGCATCCTGGAATGCGCTAGCAGAGCTAATCTCAGGTGGTATGGTCACAAACAGAATGGGTGAGGAAAGATTAGCAAAACAAGTGTTTTCTTCCAGGTTGGTAGGAAAACGACCCAGAAGAAGACCAAGATATAGGTGGATTGATACGGTGCAAAGTGCCTTAGACAATAGAAATATAAGATCTGATAATGTTGGAGTCTTGACAAGTAACAGACTAATTTGGAGGAAAATTGTAGATAGGAAGTTAGTAATGATGTAAATTTTTTATGTATTACTATCATATCCAGTACACCCCTTGAGGGTGCATGTCAGGAATTTAATGCTGATGATGATAATTTAATCTTCCATAAATCTATGTTCAAGTTTATTGCTTGGAATAAATTTCAAAACTAACCTAGTCAACAAATTATATATATATATATATATATATATATATATATATAATTAAATAGCATATTCCAGAAAGTAATTCCTATAGTGAAAGAAACTGCCACTCTCAATGGTTACAACCCCAAAATAGTAAAGAAAACTCCCACAGAATCTCCATACCATTAAATGCATTTCAAAATGCATTTCTAGCACCTTAAAGAAGTTTAAATGTTCCCACAACTTATAAACATATAAATTCAATTAGCTTGATACCATCTCCAAAAGACAAAATTCCATCTCCACTGCTAACTGGAGTATATTCAGTCCCATACAACGGCACGTTATTCTACTTTGGACAAACAGGTTGATCTGTTTCTATATACCCTGCTGATCACAAATCCTACATTTCCTGCAAGAAATGTAACAAATCAGGTCTCGAGGAACATGGGATTGCAGGATCCTTCAGAATGATGGCAAATTACTACATACATGCTCCCATAAATGTGAGCATCTTTTTAAAGAAAAGTCTTTAGTACTTTGGCACTGCCCCAAATCTCTCTCTCTCTCTCTCTCTCTCTCACACACACACACACAGTGATCAAAATTAAAGTATCCCTGTTTAAGACATTAGCCTCCATAGCTCAGTCAGTATAGATGAAGCCCTTTTGTTGGAAAGACCTGGATTCGATCCCCGTCAGTGACGTGAGGAATCTTTATGTCTCTCTTTTGACCAAAGGTGAGCTAGCCGGTCTCATACGGAGATAGGGGGATTTTTCTCCTGGAAACTCAGGTTTTTCATTCCCCAGAACACACATGGATTACAGTCATGAATACGTCCCAGCCATATGCTAGTCCCGAGTCCAGATAAAATTGGAGCGTTTGGAAAGCAACAGTGAACTACCCTGTAAAAATTACCCCAGGAATACTTTGTGGGCAAAGCCCTACAAAGTCACCTAAGGTCGGAAACAACTGAAATGGAAAATCAGTCTGTTTAAAGCATTGTGGAGCCCCACCTAGCGATCTAAATGCTACAAAAGCCTTGTAGGAATAAATTGTGCATTATGCAGAAGCGATATCAAAAAAAAAAATCTGTAGGGGTCCCATCCTGCATAAAAATGACTGAATCTGTGAAGGTGCTGCTGTAACTGTGGCACAACAAAATTGTTTATCATATTGCAATACCTCTCAGCAGTAAATGAGCAGGTCACAAGACCCAACTAGAAAAAGAATGGTCCAGTGATAAATGAAGCTATAACCCTACACAAAACAGTAACTTTGAGTGAATGCAAAGGAATATGTTGGATTGCATGCTGATTTTGCATAGCCCATACCCAAGAAATGTGGATATTCACAGCTCCAAGTGAAACTGAGCCTCATCTCCCCACAGAATCATCAACAGCCACACAGTGTTCAACCCCTTTTGAGCAAGGCATGTTAAGGCAAATGTCAGTGGACTTTCAAAATCCAGGTGAAACTCTAGTGTCAGAGTTATCTTGAAAGGATAGAAATACAGAATCTTCAATAGAATTTTCCAGACAGTTATGTAAGGCAAATCCATGTGCCTTGATGCAGCATGTGAACTGCAGAAACCAATGCTGTTATTTATGGCCTGCTCCATAACGGCAATAGCAACTTCACTGACTTGTAAACTGACTGGTATGTGATCTCTGCCATGTCTAACTGCTAACGATCCCGTTTCTTCAAACAATCAATCATTCATTACAGAGCACATGGAGATAGTGGGCCCTGTCGATATATGTTCAGGTGACAAAATTCGCAGAGATCACCAACAGCATTGCAATTGTTTAGGTAGTACAGCTTCATGAGCAAACCATGGGACACGGTTAGTATCATCACTGTGACTAGCATTAACAACCAGAATGAAGGGGAAAAATCCCATGTCCATCTTTTTTTCAAACCATCTTGGCACCTGTTGAGTTGCGTGATATGCAAATCACATTCATTTGGTGTTTACAACACCCCTGGTGATGAATACTGGAACTGCTTTTTCCTGCCCTTCAGATATCGCTTCTACATGATGCAAAATACATTTCTGCAAAGTTTTGCAGACTTTAGTTCACTGGGTGGCACTCCGCAAGGCCCTAAGCAGGGATACTTTAATTCTGATCACCCTACATATCGCAGACATGCTTCAACTGATTCTAATAGTATCGTTTTCTACCTTGTTGTCTCGAAAATGCATACAAGAAGATATTTCATTCTCAATATACCTTCATTGTTGTTTAAATTGATTTCAACTTGTTTTACACTGATGATGATCCATAACATTAATCAAAGTATTTGTAATCAATCCATTTTAATTAAATATTTTCAACTGTCCATGTATTACTTTTTCAGAATAAAGGATGTTTCAATGTTAGAGATTTTTAAAATTCTTCAGGCCAATTAAGTAATTTTTTGATGAAGTCATTAATCTTATGGGTGTGCCATGTGGGATTCCAGTCTAAGGCTGCATAAGTGTTATCTTCCAGAAGAGTATTCATTTTTCTTATTAATTCTTCCATGTTCATATCATCATTGTTGCATTTCCTTTGTCTGCTTTAAATATCACTGGTATTTATTTCATTGTAATTCCTTAAGAGCTATTAATTAGAACATGGGAATATTTCTAGGTGGTAATTTAGCTTTGAATAATATAGTCATTTTTCTAGTTCTAGCTTTGAGTAATATAGCCATTCATATAGTCTTTTTTTTTTTATATAAGTTTTGGTACCTCTGAGGAGTGCTTGAGGGTAAAAATTTTTAACTGAGAGGAGACCTCCAGATAGCCTTTAAAGAAATGTAGAGAAACCGACCAGGGCTTCTAACCTAATGCCCAATCCTCACTTTTTAGTGGTGCACTCTGTTAGGTATCTACTTGCATACTGAACGGACGAAGATGGAATGGCAATTTGGGATTGAACTGACCAAATTCTATTCTTATTGGCTGAAATCACAATTTAAAATGATGGTACAACATGACAGAATTTCATGCCAGCTGGGTCGTCGCCTGGTTAAACAAGGCCACCATTGTTTTCGCCAGGGAACTAGGGTGAACAGTGAAAAGTCAACTACTGGAACAAATTCTGAAACACACCCCAACTCAATATCGCCAGTGCTCAAGATCGGTACTATCAACATAAGAAGACTGAATGGCAAAGAAATGGAGCTAGCACTGAGGAATTGGATAAGTACCAGATCGACATAATAGGGGTGAAAGAAATAAAAAAATACAAAAACTGGTGAGATCTTTCTGAGCAAAAAATGCAAAATGTTATATTTAGGCAATGACAATCAAGAAAAAGGAGTAGCTATAGTATTCAACATTAAATATAAGGCTAATCTTCTTGAATGGCAGGCAATATCAAGTAGAGTGAGGTTGGAAAATATCAGAATGGAGAACTGAACAATGAGACTTATTTGTGCCTATGGCCCCATAGAAGGTTCTACTAAGGTAGAAGTGGAGGAATTTGAGGCCTTAGAGAAAGCAACTGGCAAAATGAAAAAGGAGGTCCTTGTTGGGGATCTACGAAGGTAATTCTTGGCCTAACAATGAAAAAAAAAAAAAATTTATAATTTCAAAATTACTTTTATTTTTCAACATAATCTCCCTTAAGGCTAACACATTTATTCCAGCGATGCTCTAGCACCATTATACCATTCCTATAGTGGTTCTCAGAGAGATCTGCAAAATACCCCTCTACAGCTGCAATCACCTCTTGATTCAAAGAAAAACTCTGACCAGTGAGGAAGAGTTTTAGTTTTGGGAAGAGACAGAAGTCAGAAGGAGCCAAATCTGGGGAATAGGGTGGATGTTCCAACAATTCATAGTGCAGATCCCTTAATTTTCCCATTGCCAAAACACCTTTGTGGGCAGGTGCATTGTTCTGATGAAAGATGATTATTTTACTTCTGCAAACCAGGTCTTTTCTCATGAATTTTTTCTTCTAATCTAGTTAAAAGATCGGAATAATATTCCCTAGTTATTGTTTTACCCTTTTCAAGATAATTAATAAACAAAATGCCTTTAGCATCCAAAAACACTGATGCCATGACCTTTTGCTGCTGATGGAAAAGACTTTGTATTCTTTGGCAGTGAACAAATGGCTTCTGTCCACTGTTTTGAATGCTGTTTGATTCTGGTGTGTAATGGTGAACCCAAGTCTTATCCAGAGTAATAAATTGACACAAAATCAGTTTTATTCTTGTTAAAGCGCTCCAAGAACTGTTCCGAGATTTTCATGCAAGTGCTTTTTTTTGATCTGCTGTGAGCAAGCATGGCACCCAAGATGGGTGCTTTTTCATTTGCAATTCTTCATGCAAAATATATTCTACATGTTCTTTTGAAATGTCTATAGTCTCAGCAATTTCACGAACTTTGACTCACTGGTCATCCAATACTATATTGATCAACGATTTCTGAAGAATAGGGTGTTGTTACACTTTTAGGATGTCTTCAAGTGGATCATCTTCAAGGCTGGTACTGGTACAGCCACGTTTAAATTCGACAGCCCATTTCTTAATTGTCAAAAATGAAGAAGAAGAGTGTCCACAAACTTTTATGAACTTTGAATGAATTTCTTTTGCTGTTAAACCTTCTTTTACAAAGAATTTTATAATCATACAATACTTAATTTTATCCATTTCAAGGGATACAGACAACACTTTTGCTTCAGACAGCTGTGTGAAACAAACTACTCAATAGAATGACTTGTAATTTCACATGGATACTTATGACAGATATACCAACTTAGAAAAAAAAAATCTTGCAGATAGCATTGCCATCTATGGTCGAGGCTGAGAACTTTTCAGACCACCCTCATAAATAGTAGGAAATGATATACAAGAATATTTTGGGAAAATTTGGAGAAAAGAGCAAGATAATAATAATGGTAAATACCTGTTGGATTTCTGCTCAGGACATGGATTTGTTATTACTAACACAATGTTTCAACATTAAAATGTGCACATATTCACATAGAGAAGAGGCAAGGTATAAGAAAAGTCTTATTCACTATGTTATTGTTGATAATGATGTTTTCTCACTGGTGCAGGACACTAGAGTGTACAGAGGATTTGAAATTAGAAGTGATTACCATTTAGTCTTGAGCAGGATAAAATTAATTTTGTATTGAAAATAACATGTAAGAATGTTTTAAAGTGAATAAAAGTTGAGCAGCTCTCAGATGTCAAATGTAGACTGAAATACACAAACATTATTGAAGAAAAAATAAAAGAGTTTGAGAACAGGAACCAATACCTGGAGATAGAGTCGCAAATCCTGAAGAAAATATTGAGTCAGCCAGAGAGAGACATATGGTGAAGTTACATGCAAGGACAGAAAAATCAGAACTCCATGGTTGACACAGAAAGTTTAAGAGGCAGTGAAGGAAAAGAAAAAAGAATATCAAAAGTTCCTGGCAAATAAGCCAGCTTGTGCTCTTAGAAAATATAGACAAATGTAAGAAAGCTACACTGTAAACTAGCTAAAGAAAAGTCATAGGAGGACTTTGGGTAAGAACATAGAAAAAATATCAACAAGGTGGCAAGATATTCTGGAGGTTGATTAAAAAGCTTAGAAATGGAGAAAAGAGTGCTGTAAAAGGAATTAGAGATGATAAAGGTGACCTTAAAACTGTAGAAAAAGATATCTTTGATGTATGCAGTAATTACTCCGCAAAATTGCTAAATGAAACAATCAGTTACAGAACAGTAGTAAATGCTCAACAGGCATTCAATCAGGAATACATATCCATATTTGAAGTAGAAAAAGCCACCAAAAGCCTGAAATATGGAAAGGCAGCTGGAATAGATGATATTCAACCAAAAATGGACTAGCATGGAGGTATAAAAGTCTTGCACTGCATAGCTCAGAAGGCCTGAACAGAGGGAAGAATTACAGATGATTTGAGCAGAGCTCTCATAGTTCCCATATATAAAAATGGAAATAAAACTGAATGCGAGAATTACAGAGATATTTCTCTACTGAATGCTCCTGGTAAGATATATGCAAGTATACTTGAGAAATGGTTGAGAAGGAATGTGGAAGAGAAGTTGGTGAAGAACAAGCTGGGTGAGATTTTCACTTTACAACAGATAGTTGAAAATTCATGGGAATATAACAGAGATCTGTATTTAAGTTTTGTAGATCTGAAAAAGGTATATAACAAAGTGACAAGAGAAAAGCTCTTCAAAATGCTACAGTTGTATGGTGTCAATCTGGCATTATATCACACAATCATCATCATCATTAGTTTTCTGTCTCTTGACAGGTCCAATAGTATAACTCAGCAGATTCTCTTCCTCCAATTTCCCCTGTCTCTTGCTTCCTCCTTCATTTCCTGATATCTTCTTGTTCCCATTATATCATCAAGCATCATTAATAGTCTTCTTCCTCTTGGTTGCTTTCCTTCAATTTTCCCTTCTATCATTCTTTTCAGTAGGCTGTCTCCTCTTAATACATGTCCTATCCAATTATGCTTTCTTCTTCTTATGGTCTTTAGCAAATTCCTTTCTTCTTCAACTCTTTGTAATACTTCTTCATTGGTGATTTTTTCAGTCCACTTTATTTTCTTCATAACCACATTTCAAATGCCTCCAACATTTTAACTTCTTTCTTCCTAATTGTCCATGTTTCTGACCCATATAAGGTCATACTCCAAATATAACACTTAATAAGTGTTTTCTTTAGATTTTTATTCATTTTATTAATAAACAAATTTTTCTTGCTATAAAAGGCATATTTTTCTTTGCTAATTCTTTCTTTTATTTCCATGTCACATTTTCCATTTTCTTGTATTTTACTACCAAGGTATTTGTATTGTCTCACTTGCTCTACACTTTTTCCACTCATCTTGACACTTCTTGAAGACTCTCATCACTTTTGTTTTCTTTGCGTTAATTTTCATACCATATTTCTTGCATATATTTTCAAATTTTTTCATTAGGTGCCGTAGTTCATCTTCAGTATTAGCTAATATTGCTTGATCATCTGCAAATCTAATTTGTATTGTTCTTCCTCCAATAGTGATTCCTCTTTTCTCTTCATCAAATGCTTCTTTTATCATTTCTTCTGCGAGTATATATAAGAGCGTCGGTGACAGGCAGCATCCCTGTCTTATACCTCTGCCAATCACACATTTTTTAGTTTTTCCTACTTTTGTCTTTATTATGGCCGCCTGGTTCATATATAATTCAGCTATTAATCTTCAGTCTCTCCAATCTAAACCTATTTTGCATAATATTTCCATCAGATTTTCCCATTTCACCATGTCAAATGCTTTTTCAAGGTCGATGAACATATATACAAGTAGCACACAATACTTAGTCTTTATTTGAGTTGTGAGTCAGCAGTTAGAATTGAAGGAAGTACAGGAAGATGGTTTAATGTTAATTCTGGTGTCAGACAAGGATGTATATTATCCCTAATGTTATTCATTATTGATATGGATCAAATTGTGAAGGAAAGTGGTATTATACCTGATATCAAAATCGGAGATGTTAATCCAGCTCTTTACTTTATGGAGATGATGTACTTCTAAATAAATCCAGTATAAGTCTTCAAGATTCCCAGACTAAATTGAATAACTGTTGTAATAAATATGGTAGGAAGGTGAGCAATAACAAGACAAAGACAATGAAAACAGGCAGAATGATTGAAAATATCAACTGCATTATGAATGGAGAACCTGTAAAGAGGATGAAGAATGGAAAATCGGTGGGCTTTGACAGGATCCCAGTGGAGGCATGGAAGACACTGGGGGAAGAGTGCAAAGACCTGCTGTGGGACCTGTTCATGAAAGTTTGTTAAAATGCCTGGGGAATGGAGGGAAAAATACTCTTGTCCCTATTTACAAGGTTAAAGGAGATGCACAAGACTAAGAATTATAGAGGAATAAAGTTGATGTCTCAAAGGGTTCTTGATGGAAAACTGAGGGAAAAGGTGGAGATTGCAAAGAAGCAGTTTGGCTTATGGCAGATGATGGAAAAGTTCTGAGAGAAACAACAGGAGCTATATCTGGTGTTTATTGATATGGAGAAGGTGTACAATATAGTTCCAAGGCAAGAAATCTGGAGGTGTCTGAAGGAAAAGAAGGTACTGGAGAAATAGTCAGGTTAGTGCATGTGATGTAAAGACTAGAGTTCAGATATGCCTGGGAGAGAGAGAACGCTTTCAAGTGACAGTTGGTTTCCATGAAGGGTCAGCAGATCCGAACTCTAGTCTTTACATCTCCTGCACCAACCTGACTATTTCTCCAGTACCTTCTTTTCCTTCAGACATCTCCAGATATCTCTCTTAGAAAACGTTTTTCCCTCTGACATCTTAGATCTCTTTTCCTTTGCCATTAACTCTGGGTATTTTTCTTGGAAGAACAAAATCTACAAGCAGATAGAGGGAACCGCCATGGGCTCCCCCCCCTCTCACCCCCCCTACCAATTTCTATATGGAAGATTTCGAAAAACAAGCCATAGACTCAGCCCCACTCATACCTTCTATCTGGCTAAGATATGTAGATGATGTGTTCTCTATTTGGCCTCATGGCCCAGACACGTTAGACTCCTTCCTCAGTCATCTCAATAGCCTACATCCAAGAATCCAGTTTACTATGGAAAAGGAAAAGAACAATTGTTTACCCTTCCTAGACACCTTAGTCACGCGCCTGCCTAATGATACACTTGCCTTCACTGTATACAGAAAACCCACACACACAGGCCGATACATTCACAAACTCTCCCACCACCACCCCTCACAACAATATGGCATCATTAAAACCCTTACCAAGAGAGCCCACAATCTTTGTTCCAGTGGAACCGCCCTCACTACTGAGCTTAACCACATACACAGAACTTTCCTCTCCAATGGCTACAGCGAACACAGCATCAAAAAAATAATCAATTCCTCCCCCATTCCCCGTCCCTCTCGTCAACAAGAATTTAAAAATGCCATCACCATACCCTACATCCGTGGCACTTCGGAAAAAATAGCCAAGATACTAAAAAAGTATAACCTACACACAGCATATAAGCCCTACTGCAAACTGGCTACCCTTATCCGTTCTACGAAAGATCAGCTCCCTCCTCTCTCTCTGCTTGGAGTTTACAAAGTACCCTGTTCCTGTAAGCTTGCGTACTTTGGACAGACAGGCAGATCAGCATCCATCCGCCTGGAGGAACACAAGTCGTGCATCGTTAAACACAACTATGGCCATTCAGGCTTGGCTGACCATGTTTTGGACACCACCCACAGAGTATCATGGAAGAAAACCACCATGCTCCACCACAGCAAATTCAAGAAAGAGGGACTTTTCTTAGAAGCAGCAGCAGATCTCAGAAACCAACCAAATCTTAACAAATACGGTTGCATTAAGTTTCCGAAGATTTGGGAAACAGTTATCACCAGAGGTCCCACCTTACATTCCAGGCCACCTACTACTGCCCTTAGAGGGCGCTCCACCTAGATAGGACTTTATTGTCACCCACGTGGTTGGGCTTAGTATTGTAAGTTTTTGTGTGCATGTTACATTAATTGTCTTTGTAATCCCCGTAGATGTCCTGGTGACTAGGACGAAATATAGGAAGTATTAAATTCTATTTTAATTCTTTTTGAGTGTTGTAAAAAATCCATTAAACCTGCAACATAATGTCCTCACAGCACTTAAGCCTCTACACAAGAACTTAAGTTCAACAGTGAAAGAGGATGGAGAAGCTGAGAAGGAAGTGGGATGCAGAATACAAGCTGGATGGAGGAACTGAAGAGAGAGAGAGAGATGGCTGGAGTGCTATGTGATAAGATGGTCCAGTCAATATATAAAGGGAAAACTCTACACAACAGTGGTGAGGCCAGCTATGACGTATGCTATGGAAACTGTGGTCCTGATGAAAGATAGCATCAGCAGGATGGAAGCAGAAGAGATGAGAATGCTTAGGCAGATGTGTGGTATGAACCAGAAAGGGTCACCTGAAAAATTATTATGCAAGGGGAATGGCAAAAGTTACAAGCTTAGAAGCAAAGCTACAGGAGGCAAGACAAGTATGCAGAAAGGTCATGCAGATGGATGTGCAGGGGAGGAGGAAGTGCAGGTGGAGTCAGCTGGTGGAGGAGGAGGAGACTCATTAAAAACAGTGACCCTACTTAAGTAGGTTAAACTGAGGAAAAAGAAGATTGTGAATGGAGAAGCTATAGAACAAATAAAACATTTCAGCTACTTAGGCATGATTTTTAGCAAAGATAGTAAATTAAATATGGAAATAAACAACAGAATCAACAAAGCTGGTATGGTAGGAAGTGAACTGAATAAATTTATATGGAATAAGAGAGAAATTAGTCAACACACTGAATTAGCTGTATACAAGACAGTGTTCAAACCAGTTTTAACTTATGGATCTGAGAGCTGGGTCAAAACACTTGACCAAAGACTAGAGACTGCAGATATGAGAGTCCTGAGAAAGATTAGGAGCATAAACAGATGGCATCAATGGCAATATCATATTAAAAACGAGGATATTAAGAAAGAACTTAACATTGTTGGCATCCAGGACTGCATTAGCAGAGCTAATCTCAGGTGGTATGGTCACTTAAACAGAATGGGCAAGGAAAGATTAACAAAACAAGTGTTGCCAGGTTGGCAAGAAAAAGACCCAGAGGAAGACAGACCAAGATATAGATGGATTTATACAGTATGAAATGTCTTAGAAGACAGAAATATAAGATCTGATAATGTTGGAGTCTTGACAAGTAACAGATTGCTTTGGAAGAAAATTGTACATAGGAAGTTAGTGGTGATGTAAGTTTTCATGCAGTACTATCATATCCTGTACACCCCTTGAGAGTTCATGTCAGGAATTTGATGATGATCAAGTCAGCAAGCAGCTTACAGCAGTGCTATGTCAAGTGGTGTTAAGAAAGGTAATTAACTTCTGACTGTATGAATATACAAGGACAAAGTCAGAAGAATAAATCTAGTGGGTGGATATGCAAATTTTCTTTCTTTTAGATCTCTTCTGTCAACAAAGTCACTGACTACCCCATCTAGTTCATAGACATGAGAATCTACATTTAGCATTTTTTTAACCTTTTTCACATATTCATTCACATTACTTTTACACTTAAATTTCTTCAGTGAGTACTCCAAATCCATTCCAAGTACTAGCTCAGTCAAACACAAGTTCTTTTGTATAAGAACTTTGGCATAAACTTAAAATATGATTCTCTCACTCTTCACTTTTTTCAGTAACTTGTTTTTTCTTCTCCAATATTCAGTACTGTTTACCTTTTAAGTCATTTGTTCTGGCCAAAATTAGCATTTTCACTTTAATCTTTTGCATTCTAATAGCATCTTTGTATCATGAAGAATTACATTCACCAAGCCCCCCCCCCCCCCCTATCATGGAATTACCATATAACAAACACTGTCTCCTTATTCCTTTCTCTCACTTCTCTTTTCTGAGTCTGTATCACTTGCCACACACTTCACTTTGTCTCATGAGACTTAACTTCAGCACTAATTTCTTTCTCCACATGTATGTTATCTTTCTTGCAACACGCTTCTGCCATTTGTACTTTATTCACTTTAATCCATTCCTACATATCTTTCTTTTTCTATCACATTCGCACATTTCTTTTTCACAGCACCACACTACCATCTTGTTTTTGACACAAAGATTTCTGATACTATCATAATTTTTGCTTTATCATCCACAAACCTCTCATCTTCAATAGAAAACAAATCATGAGCACACACTGAATATCATCATCATCAAATTCCTGCCATGTACCCTGAAGGGGTGTACAGGATATGATAGTACTACATGCAAAAATTACATCATTACTAACTTCCTATCTACAATTTTCCTGCAAATCAGTCTGTTACTTGTCAAGACTCCAACATTATCAGATCATATATCTCTATCGTCTAAGGCACTCTGTACCATATCAATCCACCTATATCTTGGTATTCCTCTGGGTCATTTTCCTGCCAACCTAGCAGAGAACACTTGTTTTGCTAATCTTTTCTCTCCCATTCTATTTAAGTGACCATACCACCTGAGATTAGCTCTGCTAACGCATTCCTGGATGCTGACAATGTCAAGTTCTTTCCTAATATCCTCGTTTTTAATATGATATTGCCATTGATGCCATCTGTTCATGCCTCTAATCTTACTCAGGACTCTCATATCTGTGGTCTCTAGTCTTTGGTCAAGTGTTTTACTTCTGACCCAGCTCTCAGATCCATAAGTTAAAATTGGTTTGAACATTGTCTTGTATACAGCTAATTTAGTGTTCCGACTAATTTCTCTCTTATTCCATATGAATTTATTCAATTGACTTCCCACCATACCAGCTCTGCTAATTCTGTTGTCTATTTCCATATTTAATTTACCATCTTCACTAAAAATCGTGCCTAAGTAGCTAAAATGTTTTACTTGTTCCACAGGTTCTCCATTCACAACACAGTTGACATTTTCAATGATTCTGCCTATTTTCATTGTCTTTGTCTTTTTATTGCTGACCTTCATACCATATCTATTACAACAGCTATTCAATTTAGTCAGAGAATCTTGCAGACTTGTAGCAGATTTATTTTGAAGTATAACATCATCCGCATAAAGCAAAGAGCTGACATTAACATCTCCAATTTTGATATCATGTTTAATACCACTTTCCTTCAAATGTGATCCATATAGATAATGAATAACAGAGGGGATAATGTACATCCTTGTCTCACACCAGATTTAACATTAAACAATCTTCCTGTACTTCCTTCAATTCTAACTGCTGACTTACAACTCAAATAAAGACTAAGTATTGCTTGATATAATGCCCCATTGACACTATATAACTGCAGCGTATTGAATAGCTTCTCTCTTGGCACCTTGTCATATGCCTTTTCCAAATCGACAAAACTTAAATACAGATCTTTGTTATATTCCCATGCTTTCTCAACTATTTGTCGCAAAGTGAAGATCTGATCCTGAGAGCCTCTATTTGGCCTGAATCCAGCTTGTTTTTCACCAAGCTTTTCTTCCACAATTCTTCTCAACCGCTTCTCAAGTATACTTCCATAGATCTTCCCAGGAACTCAGTAGGGAAATACCTCTGTAATTCTCACATTCAGTTTTATTTCCCTTTTTATATATGGGTACTATGAGAGCTCTACTCCAATCATCGGGAATTCGTCCCTCTGTCCAGGCCTTCTGAACTATGCAGTGCAGCCACTGTAAGACTTTTATACCACCATACTTCAGCATTTCTGGTTGAATATCATCTACTCCTGCTGCCTTTCTACATTTCAAGCATTTAATGGCTTTTTGTGCTTCAAGTATGGATATATATTCCTGACTGCATGCCTGGTCAGTGCTTTTTACCACTGTGCAGTCATCACCGCTTGTTTCATTTAGCAGTTTTTCAAAGTAATTACTCTATACTTCAAGGATATCTTTTTCTCCTGTTTTCATGTTACCATTATCATCTCTAACTCCTTTTACAGCACTCTTTCCTCTATTCCTAAGCTTCTTCAACAACCTCCAGAATATTTTGCCACCTTCTTGATATTTATGTTCTATATTCTTGCCAAAGTCCTCTCATGACTTTTGTTTAGCTAGTTTTACACAGTGTTTAGCATTCTTGCATTTGTCTCTATATTTTCTAAGAGCACAAGCTGACTTATTTGACAGGAACTTTTGATATGCTTTCTTCTTTTCCTTCACTGCCTCTTTAACTTCCTGTGTCCACCAGGGAGTTCTGATTTTTTTATACTTGCAGACAACCTCACCACATGCCTCTCTGGCAGAATCAATAATGTTTTCTTCAGAGTTTGCCACTGAATCACCAAGGTTTGATTCCTGTTCTCAAACTCTTTCATTTTTTTTTCAATAATCTTTCTGTATTTTAGTCTACAGTTCACATCTGAGAGCTGCTCAACTTTTATTCGTTTTAAAACTTTCTTACATGCTATTCTTTTCAATATGAAATTCAATTTTATCCTGCTCAAGACTAAATAGTGATCAGTTCCAATTTCAAATCCTCTGTACACTCTGGTCCTGCACCAGGGAGAAAACATCACTATCAACAATAACATAGTCAATGAGACGTTTCTTATTCCTAGCCTCTTCTCTCCATGTGAATTTGTGCACATTTTTATGTTGGAACATGGTGTTAGTAATAACCAGTCCATGTCCTGAGCAGAAATCCAACACATATTTGCCATTATTATTAGCTTTGCTCTATTCTCCAAATTTTCCCAAAATATTTTTGTAATTTGACAATCATTTCCTACTCTGCTATTTAGAGCCCCAATAAGGACCAACTTTTCCTTTTTCATTGTGTCAGTTGCTTTTTCTAAAGCATCAAAAAATTCCTCTACTTCTACCTTAGTAGAGCCTTCTGTGGGACCATAGGCACAAATAAGTCTCAATGTCCAGTTCCCCATTCTCATATTTGCCCACATTACTCTACTTGAGACTGACTGCCATTCAAGAAGATTAGCCTCGTATTTTGTGTTGAATACTATGGCTGCTCCTTCTTTTCCTTGATTGTCATTGCCTGAATATAACATTTTGTATTTATTGCTCAGAAAGATCTCACCAGTTTTGGTCTTTTTTGTTTCAGTCACTCCTATTATGTCGATCTGGTACTTATCTAATTCCTCAGCTAACTCCATTTCTTTGCCATTCAGGCTTCTTACGTTGATAGTACCGATCTTCAACTCTGGTGATGTTGAGTTGGGGTTTGTTTTCAGATTTGTTCCAGTAGCTGACTTTTTGCTGTTCGCCCTGGTTCCCTGGTGAAAACAACGGGGGCCTTGTTTAACCAGGCAATGCCCTAGCCACACTGAATATCATAATGCATATTTAATTATATGAATAATGACAAATTGGATGCCAGGATCACTACTCCACTATGAGCAGGAACATTTCTAGTTCTCTTCTTATGAACAAAAATTTCTGCAGCAGAATTTTGATATCTTCAATATTCTGGTGAAACCCATGAAGGTTTCAGTGAAAAAAATTTTCCTATCGTTCTGGCTTTAGGACTTTTACTATTTCTGAGAGTTGAAGGCTTGCCTTTGTCAGGTTAATATTTGTCTAATGATTTTGGGAAGAAGTATGGATGACAAGTGTCCACCTCTTCTTCTGGAAAAACGTTCAATTCATCATCTGATGTCTCAAAATCATTTGGAAGTTTAATTTCCTTTCAGTGGATATCACAGTATCCATTTTTTCAGTGGAGGTTTCAGGTTGTTTATTCTTGCCATAATATTTTTTGACAAGTGTGTTCTCATCAAATGGAGTTTTGATGAGAACACACATCAAATTTTGGAGTTTTTTTAAGGTGTGAGACCATAGGTCACATGACTGATGCACTCCACAGCGTAGTATTCAAGATCATAAAGTAAAAGAACAGTTTTACTGTTCCTGTACTTAACTGCAGTTAACTGCCACCTTCTCAGCATAAGAGGATTTCAGGACAGGTGTGGCGATGGCTAACCTCCTTTTTTGCATATCGATATATTTTGTCCTGTTTTAATCTTTATTTATTTTTATTTTTTTATCCTTCTGACATGCACATGAATAAGCTGAATGATCTTCCTGGCAGCTGACACATTTAGCTTTCTTCGCAGAGCAAGATTTGTTATCATGATCTTCACTTCATTACCACATCGGAGAACAGGTGGTAGCCAGAGAGACAATTTGAGCATGCTCATATTTCTGGCATTTAAACCTTTTTGGTGGATTTAGGATGTAGAGCCTAAAAGCTTTACATCCTATGACAATAGTACATGAAACAAAGGAAGGCAATGCAAAAGCATTTTTATTTCACAAAATCATGATTGTGTAATGAAAATTGTTCATAATTATGGTCTTGAAGTGAAAATCTAGTTTATGGAATACACTAAATGACTGCTGAAGAGCTCTAAACTGAACCTTCTGCTGGAAAGTGTATGTTAACTGTCTTTTGGAGAATACCATTCACCAAGACTGTATAGTGAAAGTGACTTTCATTAATCTGCAAAACAATGTGAAGATCTTGAGAAAGTTGAAACAAGGAATTAATATATTTGTGCTCAGGAACAGCAAATGCTTCTGCAAAAGGTATCTGCTTTTTGCAGCACTCCATGTAATATAAGCATATCCGCTTCAACGCCTATTGAAGAGATTGGATTTGAAGTTTTGGAACATCCTCCCTAAAATGGAAATAATCTGAAAACAGTCTGAAGTTTTACTACGACAGCATGTGAAGAACCAGTTACACTGCAGAGAGAAATACATTGAAAGGGTGAGAAGAGAGAGCTTATGATGAACAGGTATGAAAATAAAGTTCATATCTCAAACTTTTTTTTTTTTCCCAGTGACATTTATCTTTTGGGTATGGAGCTGTCATAATTGCATCATTACTTTCGGAATGCTCTTCACATATCACCGTGTATTATAATCCCCTCCCTACACACACATGCAAAAAAATTGCAGAGCTTAATATAACTTTCTGACAAGTAATTATATACTCAGCACTACAGAAATAAGTGCAGACTTTGGTTTCCTAGTTTAACCTATAAGATCAAATGCAACTCTTAGTGCCATCTGGAACCTTTTATGTAATCACAATTTGTACCTTTTCATCATTCTGCTTTCTTTTTTATTTAACTTCTCTGAGTGAAAGATTCTAGTCTGAAGGATACCTGTAGATGTGAACATATACAATTATTAATTATCCCATCTTCATATAAGTCAAACAGTCAGGTACTAGGTAGATAGGTGCAACTTTTAACAGGAAAAATGTTGAATGAGCAATGTAACAAAAAAAAACTGTTTATTGTATAATATATTTGAATGACCTGAAACATATACCTTTAATTGATTAAATTTGAGCAAGTCACTAGTAACATCAGAATCACCAAATGATGTTAACAGTCTTCTCTGGTTAGATCTTGCTTCTCGTGTCGACTGAGCAGCTGTTTTACCTTTACTTGCAGGATCCTAAGGAAAAATATAAATTTGAAATACTATGAATTCAAGTATTAATCTAAATTATATCAATCCTTTAAAAATTGTTGCACTGTAGTCTTTGATCTCACTGATATTTCAAGAGTGTTGCATATTTGTATAGTGGCTTAATTTTATTATTTCTGGTGGTAAGGCTTATATGTTGGCTATTTATAACTATTTCTGAGATTTTTATGCCACCATTATTGTTTAGATTAGGATGGTTGATCAAAATTCCACAGACTTTTTTAAATTTAAGTTCATACCAGGTTTTTGTATGATGTAAAAAACAGGTACTTTTCCACTCAATTTGGTGTAAGGTGTAAAGAACATGATCTGAGAGGTCTGCTGTTGTTTATGTTCATTTTTGCAGATAGGAATTGTACATCCAGTCTCCCCAATATAACGTAAGTTACACTCCAGGGTGGGACAATGAGAGGAGAGGATCCTTAGAAGAGTTGAGTGTTTTTTTTTTTTTTTAATTATTATTATTATTTTTTTTATAAGTTGTTTAAAAGCAGTATTAAGATTTCAATGGTGTAGAATTCTATTTATTTTATCTGATAACCATTTAATGTATGGGATAGCTATGGTTTACTGTAACCTATATTATGTGCATTTTTGGATGCAGTTTTCTGAATAACTTTATGATGGTATTTTTGCTATAGCCATTATTTATAAATATATTGCTAATAATTTATAATTCTTGTATAAGAGCAAATTGTTATAACTCTGTTTTTGAGGGGGGTTAATGGCTCCAAAGTTTAATCTAACAGATAAGCTTAGGCGTTGCTGGTTATTCATTACTTATTTTTTCACGGTATTAACAACACCACAAACACTTTTATCAACAAGGATGTTTTATTAACGCTAATATTTCGCCGATTTTCAAATCAGCATCATCAGAGCACAACACACATGTAAACGCGACAGTGAGTGAAACAATATATTGTTTCACTCACTGTCGCGTTTACATGTGTGTTGTGCTCTGATGATGCTGATTTGAAAATCGGCGAAATATTAGCGTTAATAAAACATCCTTGTTGATAAAAGTGTTTGTGGTGTTGTTAATACCGTGAAAAAATAAGTAATGGCTCCAAAGTTTTGCAAAGGATGGTGATAAGAATTAGCATGTATATGCTGGCAGGTAAGTGTAGGCTTACAGTAGACAGTGAAGGATAGACTGTTTGAGGGAAGACGCATGATTGGTGTATCCAGGAAAGGAAATGAGTTTGGATTTTCAATTTCAATAGTAAAGTTAATGTGGTTATGTTGTTTGTTCAGGTGGCTGAGGAAGGTGTTTAAAGTTTAATGGCGGTATGGTCACATAACAAAAACATTGTCAACATATCTAAGCCAAACTGTAGGTTTTAAAGTAAAAAAATCTAGAGCATGTTGCTCTAAAGCTTCCATATAAAAGTTAGTAATTGGGGGAAAGGGAAGGGAGATAGTGGCAAACTCATGGCTGCATTTTTTTTTAGGTAAAAATTATTTTGCCACACGAAGCAACTGGAATGTAGTATGCAGGCAAAGTACCTGTTGTACATTAATGGCGGCATAAAAATCCCAAGAATTTGGATGGCACACATTCAGCCCACTTAAGTTTTTCAGCAAACCCTTACTTTAGGACCAAGCAATAATTTCATCTCTTATTGGCCACCATCTAATCATTTTGTTCTAATTTATATGAGCAATTATGTGACAATAGGTTGCTCACTAGCTTAATATATCTCTTAATGATTTGTAATCAAATAGATAATAATAAGAGGACTGTTGCTTTGATGGAGTAATAAGGTTTTTTTCACCAGGTCAGGCCAGTAGTTTTAATGGTTGAGCAAATTACTAACTTTATCATACTATTTAGATTGTAATGCAACTCATTTCTTTGTATGTATGTACACTCAAGATGAGGAGTATACAGTCAACTGTCTTGATGACCCTGATATGAAGATCGAAAGTCAAGTGATTATTTTGCTTTATATTAAACTGAAGTTTTACACTCTAACATGGTAGTTTCCATAATTTTTAATAATGAACAGCACTACTGTGCAATTGTTTGACTCGCATAACAAAGCAGTTATCATGATGACATAACAAAGAGTGCTTCTGTTGCTCTTCATTTTTGCTGTTTTATTACACCCCCCCCACACACACACCCTATTAATACTGTAATTTAACAGCTGAAACTTCTGTTTATTCCTTCCCTCTTAAAGGGCTTGACAAAGCTTTTCAACCCATAGAAAAAGCAAATGAGATTATCAATCACAAGATTCAAATTTTGAGTATGTGCTATAGAAGTTGCTACAAATTTAAAACAATGTTTATGTAGCTATAATGAAATTTATTATAGAGAAAATGGAAAACTGTCTTGAAATAAATGGCTCATATATAAACTTGCTTGATTTTAAAGGCTACGTATAGATTTAAACATCAAGATGTAAGCATAATACAACATAATGATGAAATTATAAAGTAAGGGAATGGCACTTATGTTGAGAAAAAATAGTTCAATGTTTCTAGATTTTTGGCTAGGTTTCCTAGCCACTGTCAATACAGTTGAAAAGAGAAACACAATAAGACCAACACTTAAACTGCAAGCATATGACAATACATGCTATTGACTGCAGCTATTAGAATTCAAAGAAATAAAATATTAACAAGTAACTTCAATTTCATGAAACACAGGAATGAGGAATGTTGTTTAGGATGACTACTGAAAATGGGAAAAGTTTAAGACAATCACTTTTGTTGAGGTTCAGACTGTGAATGTGGGCTTCATAACTTTTGCATATCATCCTCCAAGGAGAAAATAACTTTGGTGTAGAACTTCAGTTTTATTCCAATGAATTGTATGCCTAGTAGAAAAGGCATGGCTGGCTAAACAAGACTTACCACTCTTGTAGTAAAATATACTCTTGGTCTTCTAGACAAATCTGAACTAAACCACCTGTCTGTCCACAATAACAAAGGCCACATGAACAAGAGATTCTGTAGCTCCAGGATGTGTGCATGTGAGAGAGAGGTTGTTTAAGATGATAAATGGTTAGAGTGGTTGAAGAATACTCAAACAGAAGTATATTATCACCCCTTCCTCAACAAGGAAGGAAGACCTATGTGGAGCTGAGCAAGAACATTTTCTCTCTACCAACCCTATGCAAATTGGACTGCTAAAGTTTAATTTCAGGCTTAATCTACTACAGCTTGTTATTGTCCTATTTCATGTTCCATGTAGAGAACATGGCAGATAGCATTGCAGGGAAGGAGCTCAGGGAAACAAAACTTAGATATCCCTGATATGCCCCCCATCCCTTTGAAATTAGCAAGAATTCTTGCTAATTTCAAAAGAAACAGAATTTTATGTTGTTTATACCCATTGTTACTTTCTGCTTAATTTAAATAAGTAATTTCTCTATTATACTTATAGGAAACATAGCTTTTGCAAAGACAGTCCAATTAATTTCTTTCTGATGCGTTGATGATTCACATTATCCAATAGATGGCATCATCATCAGTACTTAACACTTCATCCATGTTACTTAAAGTACACTTTCTTTTTAAATTGATCCTATACATAAGAGGAAGAAGAACCTAGAGATCTGCTGGATATAGATAAAGGTTGAGGTTTTTTCTTGAACAGGTAGAGGTTACTTAAGCAATAAAAGAGAAGCAGGTTTGAAAGAAGCGGGTACTGTTTGTTCACAAGATCATTTCATATTTATATCTTATAATGTTTAAGGGAGAACTAAGACCACACACACTAGTTATTTCTGATTTGCAATCAAACAAATCAGAAGTAATTCATAACAGAAAATTGAAAATATTTTCAAACCTCTGATGTGAGGAAAACTTACCAGTGTTTCATAATCCAAGTCAGGTAATAAAGTGGCAACACCTTGGATATATTTAGCTTTTTCTTTGACATCCATTTTATAGTAGCCTTCACTTCGTGAACAGCCAGTTGTATGTATTCTTCCACCATCATCTTTTTTCTTTTTCTTTGGAGGAGATTGAGAATTTGATGGTGATAAAATTAAGGAAATCAAGTTTCATAAGAATCAAATATAAGTATTTAACATAAGTATTATAAACTGTGCAAGAACATTTTATTGTATGTAAAAATACATACCAATAAACATGTTATCATAACCAAAAACGTCCACGCAGTTAGCCTAGTGGCTTTGCACTTCACAACCATATGCTTGGGGAAGGAGTGTCCTGGGTTTGATTCCTGCTGCTGACGAGAGGAGCTTAAGGATCTTCCTCAGCCATAGCCAAGTTAGCCGGTCTTGGCTGGGGTTTTTCATCCCGCAAGCAGGCAAACCGGCCCCGTGATGAACACACACTGATCTACAGCCATAAATACTTAACCCAATAGGGACGGAGGAGAAAAGGGAGGAAACTCCATATGACTGAATAAATAAATAGCCAAAAAAGAGAATTAGCAAACTCAACATCAGCAGAATTGAAGATGGCACAATAGAATCAATGAACAAGAAATCAAACTGACTTCTTGTTTGTTGATTCTTACATTGTGCCAGAAAAACAGGTGAAATTCTTCTAAATAATATCAGCTGTATATTTGGCAAGAGTGACCAGAGAAATAACAAAGTAGCTATAGCATTAAAAAAACATGAATATAAACTTCTTGAATGATAAGCAATTTCAAGTTCAGTAAACTGGTCATATTTCAAAATGGAGAAATCGATGATGAAACTTGCTTGTGTCTATGGCTTCACAGATGATAAGGAAGAAATTTTTCATGTCATTAGGAAAGGAAGCTAAAAGAAAAGCCGATTGTTGTTGAAAATCTAAATTGTAAGAGAAGAAAATCATCCAGTGGTATTCATATGAAGGAAGATGAATGCTGGGATGACCAAGGGGAGATGGTGGGAGAATGCTGGCACCGGGAAGGCTCTAACAGAGAAATACAAATAAAAATGTTATAAAATGGGCTTAGAGGAAGAAGAAGCAAAGAAAACAAACCTCAGATATATAGGATGTTTTGGAAAAATTTGGAGAAAAGAGCAAAGCTAATAATAATGGCTGCTGGATATCCGCATAGAGATGTGCTCCAACAAAGAGATATGCACAATTTCACATGGAGCAAGAACAAGAAATAAGAAAAATCTTATTGACTATGATATTGATGATAGGGATATTTTCACACTGATCCAGGAGACATGAAAACTGAAAAAGGAAGTGATCGGCATTTAGTTATTAGTAGAATAAAAATGAATTTCATACTGGGGAAAAAAAGTTTTAAGAAGAATTAAGGGTGAGCAGTTGTAGAAGAGAAGTGCCAACTCAAGCATATAAATATTAGTATTGTGATGGGTATTAATATTTATGACTGCTTGTTTAGTATCCTGATGGTAACTAAATGAGTAATCTGAACACTGATTGGGCAGCAGAGAAAACTCTTGACAAGAATGAAGGAGAATTTATTTCACATGATGCAAGACAACTCTATGAAGCAACATGTGAAAGAAGGAAATCAAGGTCAAAGAGTTAGATTTGATCATAGCATCAGAAAGGATCTCAATTAACAATGTGACCAGCTTTTCACCCTGTTGGTGACTGTCATTATGCTATATAGACCCTGAAGTAGCTAACTACATATATATGTTTGAATTAGGAAAGGTTACATGCTGAAGTGCAAAGTTGGAAATCGTGACAAACTCAAGAGAATAATATGTTCACTTAAGTATAAAGAGCTAATAAGCTTCATTTCAGCAATGAAAACATTACTTAAATTAAGGGGATATTAAATCCCACATTCGGTTTTAAAACTATGTGGGATTTAATATCCCCTTAATTTAAGTAATATGTTCACTCCCATGGTATCAGTCATTGAATGGGAAGCATTGAAAGGATGCCTAAAAATCATGCAGAATCTGAATGGATCCCTAAAATTTGAAGAACAAATAGGACGAGAGTGGAATGAATGTGCAACCTTATTAAACAAAAGATATAAGAAGATGGCGATATAGAAGGCATATTGTGAAAATAAGGATGAGTATAGTTATGAAATATACAAAGCACATGCAGAAAACTTCTGTTATTATATGAAAAGCAAAGTCTAAAGGCAACCCAAAAGAATTTTATCATTATGCTGCAAGTAAAAGAAAGAATAAATGTGGAAGAATAACTTTACTGGATGCAGACACTACTGTTGTATCAGAATAGATGCAATTGATCAGATAACAAACGTTCACTTCATTAAGGTCTATCAATGTAGCATATGTAACATGGCACATAGTGCTACCACTACACGAGAGAGAGAGAGAGAGAGAAGTGCATGAACATGGATAAGAATTTGGTAACAGGAACAGATTGGATATCACATATGATAAAGGAATGTTCAGCCTGAACTGGTTAAGTCCTTGACATGGTTGTATGATTTGAATCTCAGTTAAGGAAAGATCTCACAGGAATGGAGAGTATGAATGATAGTCCCATTGTACATCAGTGTAACAATGGTGATGCATCTAACTACTGATCTATCACTATCCAGAGTAATAGTAGTAGTAGTGAAGGCTTCAGAGAAGAGTAAGCACATGCACACAAAAATAGGTTGACAGACAAGTTATACTTGTTGAGTAACAGCATTTATTTACTAGTGGGACATTATGTCTGAACTATTTGCTCATTTTATCATAATGTTATTAAGGCTGAGTTGGATAAAGGAATGGATTCATTGCAATACTCTTAATCTTTGCTAAGGCATATGACAAGATACCACAAGAAAAATTATTGTATAAATTGGAGGAGACAAGTTTGAAATATAAATTACTGACTTTGATAAGAAGGCTCAGATACCTAACAGATCCTAATCCTTTTTTGTTTACAGAAAACCTACCCATTATGGTATACATGCACCAATCTTAGCCAATAAGCAAATTGAGCTAGAATCATTTGCTTGGCCCACACTAGCTACTCCACCAAAATCAGTCACATTCAGGACTCGTTTTTTTTTTAAAGCAAAAAGGCAACTCCCCCACCCCTCCTTTCACAAAATCAACATAGCTCTCTGCCCATTCTGTTCCAGGGTGACAGGCCTTACCGCAGATACTGATCACTGGATCTAATGGGGGAAACCTCCCTTTTATAGAGGAAACAGATATAAATCAAATGATTTCTGGAATCTGCCATAGCATGACACCATTCTCCAAACCCGAACAAATTTGGCTGTATCACATTACCAAAAATTTGGGAGATCATGATTCTGAGATTTTGAGCAAGATTTCATCATCCCAAATAGGGCACCAGTTAGGATTTTAGAAGCCTGCCTTTTACAATCATCGTTTTTGCCTTTTAGCTGGTGTACCTGCATGCACATGTTTAGTATATTTCTTTGTGTCCAAGAGGAGATGCTTTGATAACCAATGCAAAATATTGGCTTATCTAGCTTTATGACGTGTTGATATTTAATGGAGAAAACACATGTCTAAAAGTGTAGAAAGTGGATGTTTAGTGGACATGTGTTTTCTCCATTAAATATCAACACAAGAACTTAGTTCTTTACTTTAAATAGATCTTTAGGATTCTTTGACTAGACTGAACAACTTTTGTAAAAAAATTGTTGGGCTGAAGGTCTGCTGATGTAGGCCTCCCAAATTTGGGGCAGTCGCATACAACCAAATTTGTTGAGGTTTGGAGAATTTCTTAGGGCTGAGGCTGATTCCATAAAGAGTCTTTCAAATTTGTATTTGCTACGGTGTATCACTGTAGCTTTCTTCCACTGTATTCTGTGGCGTGTATCCAGAGCATGGTCCGCAAGCCCAGAATGACTGTATTTGTGAAAACGGATGTAGTCCTTGTGTTCCGAAATTCTGATATTCGCTGTCCTGCCTGTTTGGCCAAAGTAAGACAGTTTACAACTGCAAGGGACCTGGTAAACACCAGGTAGGTCAAGGGGAAGTGGTTGGTCTTTAGTGGAGCGGATAAGGGATGCCAATTTTCTGTAAGGTTTGTAACAGGAGGTCAGGTCATGTTTTTTTAAGATCTTGGTAATCTTTTCCGAGGTGCCTCGGATGTAGGGAATGGTGATGGATTTAGAGTAATCCTTGTTGTGTGTGTGTGGGGGGGGGGGGATCTGTGGTTTGTAGGTTCTAATATTTTTTGGATTTTTTTGAGGGGGGTAGCCATTGGCTGAGAAAGTGTTGAGGATGTGATTTAGTTCAGTGTTTAGGACCAAGTCGTTTGAACAGATCAGTTTAGCCCTGTTGTATAGTGTTTTCACTACTCCAAATTGTTGTGTGTGTGTGGGGGGGGGGGTTGTTGGTGAATGTATCTGCCTGTATGGGTGGGTTTTCTGTAAACTGAGAAAACCAAGGTTCCATTAGACTGGCGGGTGACTAGTGTGTCTAGGAAAGGGAGGCTGTTGTTTTCCTCTTTTTCCAGAGTGAATTTGATTCTGGGGTGTTGGTTGTTTAAGTGTGTTAAGGAGAGAAGTGTTTCAGAGCCATGTGGCCAAACAGCGAACACATCATCAACGTAGCGAAGCCATATGGTTGGTTTTTGTGGGGCAGAGGCTAAGGCTTTTTCTTCAAAGGTCTCCATAAAGAAATTGGCCAAGGGTGGGGAGAGTGGTGAACCCATGGCTGTCCCCTCTATTTGTTTGTAGAATTTTCCCTGCCAAACGAAATAGTTTTTTCATGTGTGATGGTGTGTTGCCAGTATAGCGTGTGAGCTCTTTGGCCAAATGTTTAGCTAATATGTATGTGGGGGAATCAATGCCATCCACTATGGGACGTAATGGCACATTTTCTTTGTGTATTTTTGGGAGTCCATAAATACGGGGGGGGGGGGTATAGAGTTAAACGGCTTTAATCTGTTGGTAACTTCTACAGGCCAACAAGTGACTCTCTTAAGGAGCCTGTGAAGTTTTCTAATTTGAGAGTTGGTGGGATTGTAATTGATAGGGAGGTAAATGGCCCAATCTAATAGAAGAGCATTCAGCTTACCTGTGTAGTCCTTTTGGTTAGGTACTACAGTTGCATTTCCCTTATCCGCTTTGGTGATAACTAATTCTTTATTATTCTTCATTTCCTGTAGAGCTTTATATTCCTTGTTGGATATGTTGGTTTTTGGTGGTCTTGCTTTGGAAAGGACACAGGCTACATCCAGTCTTACACTGTTGGCGACTTGATGTGGAAGGTGGCGGATTCCGCATTCGATCTGGATCATAATATCCTCACTAGGTATTTTATTGGGAGCAATGGCGAAGTTGTGTCCACGTGATAGTGCGTTGAGTGCTTCAGGCTTCAGGGTGACAAGAAAGGTTGATTACTGTGTTGGTAGCAGGTTCTGGAAAGACGGTAGAGTTCTTTTTTAATTTTTCAAACTTTTCCATCTGTCCGCCTCTTATTTTTTTAAATTCTTTTTCGGCAGCGGTACATGAGACGTCATGTAAAATCGTCCAAAGTTCGTGGTTCAAAGTGCACGAAAGCTCATCTTCGACGGCACGAATAGCTTCGTTAATGTCCGCTAAGAGCGACCGCGTGTCGGTGAGTTGTTCGCGTAGCAACGCGGTTATATATTCGGAGAGCTTTTTGTGACACAAATCAGTGCTTGAATTTTACACAGTTCGGGATTACTTTATTATCCCAGCAGCGTTTCAGGAACGTTAGACGATTTAATTGTCTAGACAGCTTCAATTTCAATTTATCGTATTGGCGGGCCTTCCGTGCGATTGTATCTCCGTGGATGATGTTGATTCTCGTAGACAGGCTTATACGTTGGCTTATACGAGACAGGCTCATCTCTTCATTCCCAATTTCTGTGTTGTAGTGCCTACGTGCACGTAACTTTTTTTTGTAAGTTCCTTTAGAAGATGGCAACGTGACGTTGCCGAAATATCGGAAAATATTTATTAAAGTTTAATTTAATTTATATCCTTAACTACGTTGTTCAATTCCTTAAGTGTTTTAATAAATACATTTGAAGGATTTGAAAAAGGAGAGTTAAAAATAGTTAAACTTGCAAAAAATCTTAAATTAGAATGTGAAATAGAAGACGTAGAGGAGTTGCTAGATTGTGAAATAAAAGAACTTTTGGATGAAGAGTTGATTGAATTGGAAGCACAGAGAGTGTCAGAAGAAAAAGCAAGAGTGGAAGAAGAGAAAGAAGAGGATCCAGAAAAGAAATTCACTACAAAGAGTTTATTAGATTCTTTTTCGCAACAGAATAAAGCTCTCGCCACTTTCGAAGCAGTGGACCCTAATGTCAAATGATTCACAAAGGTTGAATGTATCATTCATGATGCTGTGCGTTGTTATCGTGAGATATATGAAGAAAAAAAGAAACAAACTATTCAAACAAAGCTCAGCATGTTCCTCATCAAGAGAACATCTACCTCAACACAAGAACATGACCCTGACGATCCACAACCTAACACAAGCAAAGATTAAAAATTGATTTTGTAATTTTCATTTGTATTAATTTTTACATTAATTTTAGATTGTATTTTTGTGTTTACAGTACAGTATGAATTTTCACTGTATGTACAATATACATAATTATAAATTTAAACGATTATAAAAATAAATTATAAAGATGATAAAAAGATTAGAAAGGTTAAAGAATACTGTTAATATATATATGTCCGACATACGACCAGTCAGCCAGAACGGAAGTCGGTCATAAGTCGATGACCAAGCATACTGTCATAACATGATATATAAAATTTAAAGTAATGCAGTTGATTACAAAGCAAAAAAGGGATATGGAATATTATTAATGATGGCAGAAGAGTTGTGCCCATCTAAGGTGGAGTTGCAAGGAGCAAATACTGACAGTGGTTTTATATTAGTACAGTGTGGAGGTAGACAGGATGAAATGTTTAGTAGGATGTTGCTATAGACCTGGTAATGTAGAAAGCAGTGAGAAGGAAACGTTTAGACAAATTGGTCTGGCTAATAAGAAAAGGGTGATTTCAGTTATGGTAATAGAGACTGGAATGAAGAGAATGAATTTCTTCAGTTTTTAAGGGATAACTATCTTAAGCAGTATGTAAAAAAGACCACACATGGATCAAGAGTCCTTGATTTGATTACCTCATCAGAAGATATTGTTGTAAATGAAGTGTCACATCTTCCTCCAGTTGGTGAAAGTGACCATGAAGTGATCACCAGCCATATCAGGACTTTTGTGAAAAAGAGTTGTGTGGAGCTATAAGGCAGGTGATTATGGCAAACTCAGGAGGAAGCTTGCAGCAATATCATGGAATGAGGAATTATATGGGAAGGAAATCAATGCTGCTTGGTCTCTACTTAGGAATTATCTGGCAGAGGCAATGACAGTGTATTCCAAAGGTCAGGAGATTAAATGAGATAGGTGTAAAATGGATGACTGAAGAGGTGAAGCGTCCTAGGGAGCTTTTTCGATATGTGGCCAGTAGAAAGAAAAATGATTATGGGAGGTGATGTTAGTCAGACCAACATGAGGAATGATAAACAGAGGAGGATATAGAAGATGTTTAATGTGCAGTTCATTAAAGTATTCCATCTTCATGATTGTAACATAATGCAGAACTTGAGCAGTGGGAATAGGGGAGGAACCACTGATGGTGAATGAGCAGGAGATATATGAGGAATTGAGTAAACTTAATTGCTGGTATATCACCACGTCTTAGGGAATGTTCCAGGACGTTAACAACAGCTTTAACGTACATTTTTAACATGAGGCTGAGATTACCCCAGGTCTCAAAGGAATGGAAAGATGGCAGATGTAGCTTTTTGCAAAAGGAACTAAATAAACTGAATGGACATGTGTGGGGATGTCAGTTTAATGTTGCAAAGCGTAAGGCTTTAAAATTTGGGAAGTAAAGATGGGATGCAGAGCAGAGGATTGGTGGAGATATTTCAGAGGAGGTTGAAGAGAAGATTGGGGGGGGGGGGGGGTATGGTGGATATGGACTTGAAATTTCCTGGACATTTTGCTAAAATTGTGAGGACAACATAGAAGATTATGAGAATGATGCAGAGAACACTGTCATGTAGAAGTAAGGATGTTTTGATTCCATTGTACAAATTTTGATCAGGCCGCATATGGATTACTGCACACAGATTTGATCGCCAGGTTTTCAAAAGGATGATATGTTGGAGAGGGTCAAGAGACGATTAAGTAGGTTTCTGGAATATGAGGACAGATTGAGAGAAGGCAAAATTATAGAACCTAGTGGATAGAGGGAAGACACGATCAAGATGTATAAGTTGGTAAGGGATAATTACCAGATTAATGGGGATGAGATTTTTTATAGAATATCTGGAAACAGGGAGACGAGAGGCCATCCCTGGAAGCTGCATAAGGTGGGTGTGAGCAAGAGGGTGGTGGATAGTTGGAATGCATTGCCTGAGAGTGTGCGAGTGCAGGGACAGTGAATGCATTTAAGTCAAGGTAGGTTGAGCTATGCACGTGAGAGTGAGACCATCCACGATGAGTTGCTTGACTACAGGTCTGTTGATAAAAATAAAAATATTAGTCCTATTTGGAATTAGGACTAGAGCAATCAAGAAGAGTATATGTATATATTTTAAGCATATGCATTCTCCATGCAGCTTGTTCTCTCATGCAGGATGAAAAGCACACGCTTCAGAGAAAAAGAACCCATCACTGCGTAACTCAAATTTTATTTAAAAAAAAAACAAAACATTTTAACCATTCTGACAACATGTTTATGTGCTATCTTCATTCAGTTCTACAAGAACTCACAGTTCTCAACCCATATGCATCAGGTATTTCAAAACAAGTCATCACAGTGCTCAAAAACTCAATTACTTACTACAATTACCCTCTCACTTGACCACAGGATCTAAAGTGCCATGGGAATACACCTTTATTTTAGTCAGACTGGCCATTCAAAATAGAGAAAAAGGATGATCACCAAAGATACATTTGTCATATCATAGATTGATGGTTCTAATGGTACTATATTGTGATGTTTAATCTATTCATAGAATCCCTTGGAATAGGAAAGTGAATTTGAAGGAAGCAATTTAACACAATTAAAGGTGCTTAAGGGTCAAAGCTGTATAACTGAGAGGAGACCTCCACATAGCCTTTAAAGGAATGTGGAGAACCGACAGGGCATCTGACTTAATGTCCAATCCTCACCTTCTTGTGGTGCACCCTGTTAGGTATCTACCGTATCTACCTGGTTACTGAACGAATGAGAATGGACTGGCAATTTGGGATCTAGTCGACCAAATTGTATTCTTATTGGCTTAAACCAATATAGAAAATGATGGTATAACATGACAAAATTTCATGCCGGCTGGGGCTTCACCCAGTTAAACAAGGCCCCCGTTGTTTTCGCTAGGGAGAACAGTGAAAAGTCAGCTACTGGAACAAACCCTAAAACACACCCCAACTCAATATCACCAGAATTGAAGATCGGTACTATCAACATAAGAAGCCTGAATGGCAAAGAAATGGAGCTAGCTGAGGAATTAGATCAGTACCAGATCGACATAATAGGGGTGACTGAAACAAAAAAGACAAAAACTGCGAGATCTTTCTGAGCAATAAATACAAAATGTTATATTCAGGCAATGACAATCAAGTAAAAGAAGGAGTAGCCATAGTATTCAACACTAAATACGAGGCTAATCTTCTTGAATGGCAGGCAATTTCAAGTAGAGTGAGGTGGGAAAATATCAAAATGGAGAACTGAACAATGAGACTTATTTGTGCCTATGGCCCCATAGAAGGTTCTACTAAGGTAGAAGTGGAGGAATTTGAGGCCTTAGAGAAAGCAACTGGCAAAATGAAAAAGGAGGTCCTTGTTGGGAATCTAAATAAGAGGGTAGGAAATAACTGTCAGACATACAAAAATAGCTGATTGGAGCTTGCTCCACCCATACTATGAGTTGCCTCAGTGTTGCACTACCAAATGGGTCAGGTGTTGCACTATCCAGATATTTGCTTACGCTTGGACTCTCTGAACTTTATAAAGTCCTATATTCGGCATGAAACTCTGTGTTTCTTATTCGGCTATGAAACAATATGGGATGTAATATCCCTTAACTTAAATAACTTCATGTCACCGAATTGAAGCCTTTGGCTCTTCATATAATTAGTAATACAAAAATATTTAAAAAATTTGGAGAAAAGAGCAAAGCTAATAATAATGACAAATACTTGTTGGATTTCTGCTCAGGACATGGACTGGTTATTACTAATACCATGTTCCAACATAAAATGTGCACAAATCCACATGGAGAGAAGAGGCAAGGAATAGGAAAAGTCTCATTGACTACGTTATTGTTGATAGTGATGTTTTCTCCCTGGTGCAGGACACCAGGTGTACAGAGAATTTGAAATTGGAAGTGATCACTATTTAGTCTTGAGCAGGATAAAACAGAATTTCATATTGAAAAGAATAACATGTAAGAAAGTTTTTAAAACGAATAAAAGTTGAGCAGCTCTCAGATGTGAACTATAGACTAAAATATACAAACATTCAAGAAAACATGAAAGAGTTTGAGAACAGGAATCAAACCTTGGAGATTCAGTGGCAAACTCTGAAGAAAACATTGATTGATTCTGCCAGAGAGCCATGTGGTGAGATTGTCTGCAAGGATAAAAAAATCAGAACTCCCTGGTGGACACAGGAAGTTAAAGAGGCAGTGAAGGAAAAGACGAAAGCATATCAAACGTTCCTGGCAAATAAGTCAGCTTGTGCTCTTAGAAAATACAGAGACAAATGTAAGAAAGCTAAACACTGTGTAAAACTAGCTAAACAAAAGTCATAAACAAATATATATATATATATATATATATATATAAAAAATTAAGAAGACCAATTTTCATTTGTTTCACTGCCAACTATAATACAAATTAAGATTAAACATCCTCTTTAACCCTTAAGCAGGTATGCAGTCATAATGCAGTATTGGCATATGCATATTTTCACAATTCACATGATGAAAAGGCTTTTTAATAGCAATATTTAAAAAAAAAGTTATCTTGAAAAGACAAGTCAGACTAGATCGCGTTATTGACAAAGTCGTGAAAAGTTACTTTAGCTCCCTTGCTAGTGTGGACCATTTTCGGTTCTTTTCAAAACCTCCATTATTTGTTTTTCCTAATGAATCATTTTTATGGATAATTTATATAAATTTACCCTTCATTATAGGCAACAAATGAAAGGAAATGCAAACTATAATCTTTAAATTTGTGAAGGCACAAAGGTAGGGGAGAGAAAATAGTTCTGCTGTGTCATTAACTAAAAACAATATATGCCTACCAAGACAAGTAAGTGGCTCAAGGAATTAATGTGATGGTGTGCTACGAAGGTGAAGTTACATTCTATAATATATATATAAAAAAATATCCTGGGGCTGATGATAGAAACTCTAGATTGCTACAAGATGTTCAAGGCTCTTTTAAAGAGGCTGTGATATGGATTTTACCAGAAATCACCCGAGTAACACACCTCTAGCTACTTTCCAAAGAGGAATTCTAAAATATTCAATCATATGAAGTTTTTTAATAAAGCCTATTATAAAGGGCCTATCAAATTCAATAAATCATTTAACTTCACGAACTTCATAGGCTCAGTAGTAGATAAGAGCAATGACTTCTCAAAACATTGAAAAAATATTGCATACATTTTATGCACAATTAAAATTTAAGCATTACTTTTGGAATACTGTTTATTAAAATACATATTGGTACTAACAGCTAGCAAAAATTAGCTATCAACACTGCTGATTTATTAAGATCACTGTAGAGATTATATTAAAAAGTGCAAAACAATACAAAATAAAATTAAAGGATATGAGGATGATCAACCCAATGCGTGTCATTCAACCAAAAACCTTGTGTGTCATCCTGCAACATAGCATCATAGCTCCTTTTAAGATACTGGACATCTTCTACATCAATTCCTGTTTTCAAAAATTCATATAAGATATTCATTTCCTCTAGGAGACTCCGTTTGTGGAAAATAGGCTTTCTCAAATCTTCAACCGCATCTTTTAGAGATCTCAATCCTCTTGATTTTATGGATTTCTTCTGTTTGAATTTCACTTTAATCTGATTAAGAGGTAGTGGAGAGGGTGCTTTTGTATATTCATGATCAAACACTGTTGTTTGGGAACTCTTTATCACAGAATCTATTACTGAGTCAATTGTTGTGGATGTATGTTTTTTATCCTCAGTGATGTTAACGGTATCAGACTGAGGTAGACAATAACTATGCTCACATATTAACTGATTAGTTACAAAATCTTCATTCAGTTCAAGCACTGCTTGTTCAGGCAAGGAAATAGTAGCTTCTTTTTCACATTTTGGTTCTGCAACTGCTGGAAGATGATGTTCAGATAATGATGTTTCTACACTACTGTCTGTGTCATGATTGATTAATTCATGTTTAACTTCATTCTCATACTTTACTTTTACAGACTGTTCACTTGACAAATCCTCTGAGTTTGTAAAATAGCTAGTCCTATCTGCTGAAATATCAATACTGTTAGCAATCACAGGTGTATCCACATTATGAAAGTCGGAAAACCCAGAAGCTAATGCCATTAAGGCATGTGAAGCTTCCAATTCTAAAGTCAAATCATTAAATGACTCCTTTGCAACTACATTATGATTATATTCTTCTGATTCCAATTTTGGCACAATTTTTTCTGTTGTCTCCTCAGTATCAGAAATGCTAGATGTATCCATACTTTCTTCAATAGCTTCCAACTCTGACAATTCTGCTCCACTCTGAGTTGCAGATTCATGATGTGCTTCTTCTACTGCATCACACTTAACTGGAATCTTTTCATCTGGAATTTGATCTTCCATGTCAACATGCTGACTTGGTGGAGACTCTTCACTGGAAACAATAAAAATAAATCACTTGATAATATAAATTAACAAATAAAATAGTGCTTATTATTTCACTAAACTCAATTTTTACTTGCAACATATTTATGCATACCACTTTTCTGAATTATCCCAGTGTAATGAAGGTGCAATATTTCCATAGTTCTCTTCCACCCAACCCTTTCATAGTTAAAGCATTAAGTTGATACTGGAATGTTTTCACATCCTGAAAGACCCACTAAACCTTCTCTTCCTCTTTCATCCCATCTATTCAGGGCTATTCTAGAGCATTCTTCGACAGGAATGCTCTAGAATAGCCCTTCTTGTAGATTATTCTCAAGGACTACAGTCTCCTGCTAATCAAAAAAAGAGGGGCTACCCTCCCTTAACCAATGGACACATGACACTACCAAGCTATGGATTCTGCAACTCTCATGCGTAATACTCATATGTGCCTCTCAGAAGTCAAAGTGACCAACTCTATGAAATAAAAAGTAGAACAAAATTGATGTCATAAGCATTGTTTTGTTTTGTTTTTAAATTTTAGTTTGAAACATATGAACAAAAAAATTTTATATAGTGAATTATTTAAGATGTAGGTTAGTCATTCAGTTTCAGAAAAGTTAATCAATGATGTGCTTAGGTGCTAAAAAAGAAAGTGGAGTTGATCAGTTTGTCTTATAAGATGCTCATATAACTATGCTTGGAAAGGGAGATGGGCAAAATAGCTAACTATGAATTTTTTCCAATAACTCACTGGCAAAAATTAAGGAGTTAAATTCATGAAGATAGTCACAGAATTTCTTAAAATGTTTTACCTTTTTTTTACATAAGATAAAAAGTTTTTTTTTTTTTCGTTCAGACAATCCAATTCGATGAAAAGGTCTAAAACTGGTTGATTGTACTTTACCATGAATGGATAAGGATTAGATAATAAATGGAACACCTCTTTTCAGAGACAATTAACATGATATGAAAATACAAGCACATCTTGTTGCCGCATTTCTTAGAACTAAGGTCTCAGCTAATCAGTTTTTATTCTTAAAACATTATTACAAATAAGGTAGTGTACCTAATGAGACCCAATATGCATGACCCCAAGCAAACACTCATTTTTGCTTAAAAGTTAACAGTAATCTTCAAATCATTTTACAAATTTCATAATGGAAGAAGGAAAAAAAATTATAGATTACTAAACAAAAATTATAATTTATACATACTATACAATAATGTGGATCAGTAATATGGATGTTCTTTTTAAGATAACCAAGTAAGGTTGAATCATGCAAATCATGATATAAGATTGGAGATGAATCTTGGAACTAAAATGCACAGAAAATGGCAAGAGGTGATAACACGAGGTCGCTTTCTAAGAGTTTTTTTTCTGACCAATAATCCACTGCTTCAATATTATAACAGATAAAAAATTATATTCTTGCTTTAATCCTTTATTTACCCAAGTATGAGTAAAGTTGGCATATGAGGTATCTTCGTATATCTTCAAGCGACCTGCATACAATAGTCCATGTGAGGGCTCATCAAAACTTAAAGAGGCAAAATGACTCTTCATATGTCAAATTTTGTTTCAGGAATTGCAATTATCCTCTGAGTTGTATTTGCAGTCTTTACACTTTATGGCTCTTAAACTCAACTGCCTGTCAAAGCCTCCAAGATCCCTAGACTGATTAGTTTCTTCTAGCATAATTCCACCAACTTTATATGACATTGGATATCTAATCACATCAAAGTGCATGATTTACTGACAGCCATATACACATTCCCAGCAAATTCAAATCATTCTGCAAGTACTGCATATCAGCAACATTCTTGATTACCATACCTTTCTTTTCATCAGCAAATAGCTGTATGTCACCTGTCGAATCCTTTCCAATGCCACTAATGTATACTCTGAATAACAATGTATAAAGGACTAAGACTTGGGATACACCACTGGTTACTTTAAATACTGCAGACTTGCATCCTGTCTACTACTTTTTGATGTCTATAATTCAGCCATCCTGTTTATGCCAATATTTTATAATCCAATACCATATTCTCCAATTCATGCAATAGTATTCCATGTTGTATTCTGTCAAAAGTGTTAGCAAAATTTAAAAGTATCAATGGTATATCCATTCCCTTTGTCTAATTCATCAGTGGTAACTTATTATAGAATGTGTGCAAGTTGCTCAAATATAACCATCCCTTAGTAAACCCATTTCTGAATGCAAACCTTAACCAACTTTTCAAATTCTTCACCACCATCACTCCAGAGATACTGATAGGTTGATAGTTGGATACCATACATTCTTTCCATTTATATGGAATCTTCCCTGTTCTGAGACTCAAATTATATAGCCTAGTCAAAGGGATGGCCAGTTCAGAGGAACACTCTTTTAGTATCCGTGCTGATATCCCTTAAGTCCCTACTGCCAAATTCTTATTCAATATGTGCAATACATGTATAGTCCCTGCTCCTTATGCACCTAATTTTCTCCATTCAGTGAAGAGGCAGCAATACTGCACACGTCACATTGATAGACTTGAATAAAAAAAAAAACGGGCACTCATTAGTTGAACAATATTTTCTGCATTTGTTACCTGCACACAATCTACATTCAGTTGAGTTTTTCTTTCATATTTCTTTCTTTAGCTTACAGAGCTAGTTATTTTCACACTCAGACTTAGCTTTCTGTTCAATAATTGTGACTTTTCTGGCCTGCTCCTTAATAATTATTATTCCATTTAAATGTATTCAAATGATTCCCCATTCACGGATAGGAACAGGATGAAATTTTACTTACCAATATGAGGAGGACATTGCTAGCTAATAAGTCTATATGTAGGTTGTATAGAAGGAATGACATAGGATTGTGGATCTGTGGTCTGTGTTTGATGGCAAGAAAGATTTGTACAATACTGATGTACTACATTTGTTCACTGAGCATGCTAAAGCACAAATTCAAAACTTAAGCAATTAGGATGGAAGCAGGTGAGTTTGTGTTAATGCACCCACGAGGCAAGTGAGTGTGACTAAGTGCGGAATCTAGTCTCTCAAGCAAAAATATTGAATAGGGTAGTCAATTCAGAAAGTAAAGGATGGTGGAAGCCTAAAGGAATGCAGCAGTTTCCATATACTAATACCAGAAGAAACAGGAACAAGAGGGAGGAGTTTTTCGTATTGGTAAGTACAACCTTGCCAAAAGCTATATGCATTAGTGAAAATTAGTTAATCAATTTTCACTAATGAATTACAGATGCCAAGAAATTATATTCTTGGTTTAATCTTTATCCAAGTGTAAGCAAACAAAGTTTGCACATGAAGCCACTTCATGAGTGGCCAACTTGCATACAGAGGCTAATGACTTCACATCAGTTGCCTTAATATCCCATAATGCAACACACATATCCTTATGGACATGTATAATGCTATGCATTATAGGAAGGGCCACTACCCAGACCTGGCTCCCACTGATAAGACCTCAAATAAAGGTCGAAACTGATGGGTAGAGGCCTTCCCATAATACATAGCATTATACATGTCCGTAAGGATGTGTGTTGCATTATGGGATACTAAGGAAATTGATGTGAAGTCATTAGGGTCTACATACAAGTAGCCCAGTCGTGAAATGATTTTATGTGCAAACAACATACTTATACTTGGATAAAGAATTAAACCAAGACTATGATTTCTTGGCATCTTTAATTTATAGCAGATGATGTACTTACAGGAAAAGAATGTGAAGGGTTTAGTATTTTCAGGGAAGACAGAGAAGATAGGATGGAGGGAAGGGTATTGTTGATGATAGCAGATGAATTGCAGCCAAGAATAAAAAAATAGGCAGGAGGGTGACTGTTCATTTTAAAGCAGTCTGGTGTGAGATTAAGGCCAGTAAGACTAAATATACAGTTGGTTGTTGCTATATGCCAGGGAGTTTCACGGATGACCTGGAAGACATGTATCAACAAATTAGTACGAGTACAGGTAGAGTGATTATTATGAGGGGACTTCAACTATGGGGATATACACTGGAAGGAAAAAAGATCAGAAGGCAGGAATGAAATGGAATTTATAAACCTATAAAGAGATAATTACTTGAGGCAGCATGTGATGAAGTGGACTATGGGTGTGAGAATATTGGATCTGGTCATAGTATCAGAAGAGCTATCCATAAACAAGGTAAGCACATTGCCTTCGACTGGTGAAAGTGGTCATGTGGTCTTGACTTGGGGAGGGGGGGGGGAATTGTACACCATGAGGAATATTCTATCACGAGGTATGTGGAACTACAATGCAGGTAATGATGAACTTAGGAAGAGGCTTAAATCTCTCAATTGTAGCATAAGGATGTCAGTAGTGCATGGGAGATAGCTAAGGGTCATCATCTAAGGTAAGGAGGGTTAATCAGGATAATGGATGAGTAATATCATTATTCACGAGCCAGAGAAGCAGAAAATGCTGTGGAGGGTATTATAAAGAGAAAGGTGACAAAGATGGCAAGGAAAGCAAAATCAGATAATGAGAACAATCTAGTTGAGCAAGCCAAAGGAAATCCCAAAGAATTCTTTCATTATGTGGCAAGTAAGAGGAAGAATGAACTTTAATAAGTGATGATGGTCATGAGGAGACAAGCAGATAAAATAGTTAAGTTACTGAGTGACCACTTTGCAAGAGTATATCATCCTAGTGAGGTTACTGCTTTAACATATATGAAGACACTAATGTGGAAACAGAGGTGGATGAATTGGTGGTTATTAGATATTGCAGAATCTCAATGTAATAAATATAGCTGTAGGATTAGTTGGGACATCATCTCGGGTTTTGAGAGAATATGCAAGGGAACTGGCAACACCTATGACTAGACTGTTTAAGTCCCAGCTCTGGTAGAGTTCAAAGGGAGTGGAAAGAGGGAAAAATAATTCACTTGCATAAGAGAGGTTCCAAGACTGCAGTAACAATATTTTTGAACCAAAATTGGTCAAAAAGAGAGAATTCAAGAATGGTTGGATAAAAATATGATACTATATGAGGGAGAACGTGGCTTTGTGAAGGGTTGGTCATGCCTTATTTATTAACTATCTTTTTTATAATAGAGTAACAGCAGAGTTGGATAAAGGAAATGGCTATACAATGATTTTGCAAAGGCATTTGACAGAATACCACATGGAACTCTGTTACACAAATTAGAGCAAATGGGGATGGATATGACACAAGTGGATAAGAGGCTGGCTGCTGGACAGATATCAAAAAGTCGTATATGGAAGGGCAGAACTGAGGCAAAAACAGGTGACTAGTGGTGAGCCGCAAGGTTCTGTGCAGGGTCCATTGTTGTTTAATTTGTACATAAATGATACAGGAAATAATCCAAAAGGAAACATTCAGTTATTTGTTGATGATGCAAAATTAGGCAGAGTAATAGTTAAGGCAATGTGGAGAGCTTGCAGGATGATTTAAAGAGGCTGTCAGTATGGGAAAAAGATAAAGAATTTTATTTGGGATAAATAAGTGACAAGTTGTGCATTACATTGATGACACTGTACTCCAGGAAATAGATGAAGCTACAGATTTAGGGGTGATAGAGTTAAAGTTTAGAGGACATATTGTTAAAATTGCCCATAAGACTACTTGACTATTTAGAACACATTAACAAGTAGAGATAAGGAAGTTGTTATTCATCTTTATGAGACTTTGATATGTTTATATCTGGATTATTGTGCGTAACTCTGGTCTCCTGGATTTCTTGGGGATAGAAAGTGGTGGAGAAGATTCAGAGGCAAGTGACAAAGATGCCGAGTGGTCTGTGGAATGTTTCCTATGAAGATAGATTGAAGGTGTGTGTGGATTGTAGAAGTTAGTTTATAGGAGAAAAAGAGAGGATATGACAGAAACATTTAAGTTGCTTAAAGGGTTTTAAAAGATAGATGCAGGGGAATGTTTCAGCACTTGGCTAGAGGGATCAGAATAAGGAGGTCATCCCTGGAAGTTGAATAAAGGTGTGGTTAGTAGGCATGTGAGAACTAGATTTTTTGCTTGGAGAGTTGTGAATGAGTGGAATGGGTTGCTAAAGTCAGTTGAGAGTGCTTTATCTGTTAACAGGTTCAAAGAAAGTTATGATAGATTGTGTGGCTAGACTGGATCTTCTGCAATGAGGACTCCATGGAGGTGTCCATATAAGAATAGTAATATTAATAATATCAATATTTTTAGTTAATTTGCCATATTTACTGAAAATTATTGAGCTTCCGTAGCTCAGTTAGAGGGAGTGGAAGCCCTTTGGTCGGAAAGACCTAAGTTCGATTCCCGTCAGCGACGCGAGGAACCTTTATCTGGTCTCTTTTGACCTAAAGGTGAGTTAGCCATTCCGATACGGAGGTAGGGTTTTTTTTTCACCCGGAAACTCATTTTTTTCTTCCCCCCAGAACAGGCAAACCGGCCCAGTGAACACACATGGATTACAGTCATGAGTAAGTGGCAGCCATATGCCAGTCCCTAACTAGATAAAATTGGGGGGCTGGGGAAAGCAATGGTGAACTACACTGTAAAATTCTCATCAGGAATACTTTGTGGGCAATGCCTACAAAGTCACCTATGGTCGCAAACAAATGAAAGGGAAAACCAGAGAAACAAATAGTTGGATATTTTAGTTTTAGTTCATGTTTTCCATGTTCCAGCTTATTTTCATATCTTTCCAATAATTTTTGAAAAGATATTGAAAAGATATGAAAAGAAAAAAATTTCTCACATTAGTTATTCAAGCTATTAGAATCCTTAAAACCTTTACTGGATTTCTTTAAGAGTATGACCATCTGCATAAAGTAAAGAGTTTATATATTGAACTAGGGGAGCTACGCCCCCCCCCCGAGCGCTTACAGCACCCAACCCCCCATGGACTGGTAAGTCGGTTCTCCTTGAATTCTGATAACTCAAAAGTGTCGATTATTGTGCTACCCCCCCCCCCCCCCCCCGAGTTCCGGACTGGTAGGCCAGTTCTCCTCGAATTCTGTTGACTTGAAAATAACGTGTGTTTTTCAAACTCTACCAAACATAAATATAGACCCACGTTTTTCTTGACTATTTGTCTTAAGTTAAAAATCTGGTTTAAGATCCCCCCCCCCCCCCATTTGCGTTCAAGGGCTATACATCAAAGTATTACACATTGAAATTATTAAAATAACAAGTCCTGTTTTTACCTTTTTATTATCATAGCAGCTTGTTCTTCAAGATTCTCATTCTGTTCATGATGATGCTCTTCATCAAGGTCATGGACTTTTTCTCCATCTAACTTAGTTTGATGTTCTTCACTCTCCTCATCCTCTTCCTCCACCACTTCATCTTCCTCAATATTCATCTCATCATTATTTTCTTCTTTTACAACAGGAAGAGGAATATCTTTCTTACTTAATTCCATATCACTACCCTCTAGTTCACTCTGAGAAACTTCGGTTTTTATTTCTTCCTCTTCTGATTCCTCTGACTCGCTTTCCTCAGATTCTGATTCTGAAGCCTCTGAACTGCTTTCATCATACTCGGAACTTTCTTCTGAACTAGATTCAGATCCTGTAATAAAATTTTAGAGATTAAGAGATAAATAAAAATATATTAAATATTTTAAAAAATCCCACTTAACTTGTAAAGTTAAAGCATTAATTTGTGTAATAACTATATGGATCACATTATGAAGGAAAGTGGTATCAAACATGATATCAAAATTGGAGATGTTAATGTCAGCTCTTTGCTTTATGCGGAGACAATGTTATACTTCTAAATAAATCCACACAAGTCTGCAAGATTCCCTGACTAAATTGAATAATTGTTGAAATAGATATGGTATGAAGGTGAGCAATAAGAAGACAAAGACAATGAAAATAGGCAGAAGCATTGAAAATGTTAACTGCGTTGTGAAAGGAGAACCTGTGGAACAAGTAAAACATTTCAGCTACTTAGGCACGATTTTCAGTAAAGACGGCAAATTAAATATGGAAATAGACAACAGAATCAACAAAGCCAGTACGGTAGGAAGTCAATTGAATAAATTCATATGGAATAAGAGAAAAATTAGTCTGAACACTAAATTAGCTGTATACAAGGTAGTGTTCAAACCAGTTTTAATTTATGGATCAGAGAGCTGGATCAGAAGTAAAACACTTGACCAAAGACTAGAGACTGCAGATATGAGAGTCCTGAGAAAGATTATAAGCGTGAACAGATGGCATCAATGGCAATATCATATTAAAAACGAGAATATTAGGAAAGAACTTGACATTGTCAGCATCCAGGAATGCATTAGCAGAGCTAATCTCAAGTGGTATGGTCACTTTAACAGAACGGGAGAGGAGAAATTAGCAAAATAAGTGTTCTCTGCCAGAGAACACTTGTTTGAAATAATGCGGTGGATTAATACGGTACAAAGTGCCTTAGACGACAGAAATATAAGATCTGATAATGCTGGAGTCTTGACAAGTAACAGACTGATTTGGAGGAAGATTGTAGATAGGAAGTTAGTAATGATGTAAATTTTTCATGTAGTACTGTACACCCTGTATATCTTGTACACCCCTTGAGGGTACATGGCAGGAATTTGATGATGATAAGTCTGCTCTTTATACCAAATATATCACATACAATTTTAAGATGCAAACAAGTAGCATCCAAAACAAAAAGCATTTTGTTAGAGGTGAGGGTGTGTGTGTAGGGGGGGGGATCTGCCCTTCCTAAACACTTTAATGAACATTTTATCTAAATTATCCATTATCTTTTTCTGCTTATAAAAAGGAAAATACTGTTTATGTATATTCCTTTTCACACCATCTTTCAATAATGATATCACTAAAACATTAACATACAGGACAAGGGTCACGTTTTACAATGACTTCAAACATAATTCAATTTCTAAACTACACACATTTTTAGCCTGTGGCTGTAACACCTGCACCACAGACAAAATACTGCATGACCCTCTATCCTGTCCCTACCCTAACTAAGAATATAACAAAACTAAACAGCCTCTGTAGTTCAGTAGGTATCAATTATACCCTCTAGCGGTAACACGAGTTTGAATCCTAATCTTTATAAACCTTTATAAGGTTTATGAAAGGTTGGGATTCAAACTTCAAGGAGCTTTTTCAACTGAGAGTGAGTTAGGTAGTCTCATAAGGAAGCGACAGGGTCTCACAAATCAGGTCAGATCTTGCAAAACAGGCAATTTGCCCAGAACACATAATATGCTAGCTTCATAGGCTTAGCTTGCTTTGGCAGCAATTCCAAACAATCAAAACTAATAAAAACCACTCTCTTTCCTCATATCCAGGAAACACCAGAGAAAATAAATAATAATAATCTTAGATATAAATTTCAAACATCACATCAAACCAGTAACTGGTTTTATAAAGACAAAACTCCATCCTTTGACACATCTAGCTGTATAGAATCCTTTATATAAGTTGTGGAGAGGATCCAGAGATGAGTGACCAAGCTGGTGATAGGTCTCTGAAATTCTCCCTATGATGATAGGTTGAAGGTGTGAGAGTTGCAAAGTTCAGCAGAAAAGAGAGAACATAACAGAAATTTAGTTATTAGAAGGGTTCTATAAGATACACACAAAGGAAATTTTTCAATACATGAAAAACGGAGAAATAGAACTGGATGTCATCCCTGGAAGTTGTGTAAAATTGTGGTTAGTAAGAGTGTGCAGACTAGATTTTTTGCTTGGAGAATGGTGAATGAGCAGAATGGATTGCCAGAATTAGTTGAGTGCCCTGATGAATGAGTTTAAGGAGGTATGATAGGTATTGTGCAGGTCTCCTACAGTGGTCTTCTGATTCCATGGAGATACCTGTAAAATAATAATAATACTTCCCTTCACACAGGTCCAAGGACCCATCAGCGGCATGTGTGGGATGCAGGTGACGATTAAGATAAAAGTGACTTTTTTTTTTTTAAGCATTGACGATTGTAGTAGCTTAGTAATACTTCATAAGGAAGGCTTTTCTAGAGAACAAAGGTAGATGTAAGGAAGAGGAGAAGTAGGAATGCTGCTACCCAACAGTAATGTTGGACAGCAACAGCTGCTCTGCATTGACCACTGAGGTACCAATAGCATAGACAGTGACAAAATATTGCATCTGTGAGGTAGAGGTTGAAGTGAATTTGTAAGAGAGGGACAATCAATGAGCCAAACTGCTTTCCTATGGACAATATCAAGAATTTTTAGATAAGTTTTAGGTACTCCACCCCAAACTTGTAAGCAGTATTCTAAGAGTGGACAGATTTGGGATTTCCATAGTCAAGAGTTTGTTTAGATAAAATTGCATCTTGAACAAAAGAGAACGTCTAGGAAGCTATTGATGTGATATATTTAAGTAAGTCCTAGCATAAAGAGAGATCTGATCTTGTCTAATGATTTGTGTATTACTAAGGGTAAAGGAAGGTGAGCTTTCATCTCTTATGAGAGAAAAGGCAAGACTGCATTTTTGTCGCATTAAAGGATGATATGTAGATCAATATTGGTATAAGGAACTGATTGTAGATGAGCTTGAAGCTTAGGAAGGATGACCATTACATGATTTGGGTTAATTATTTATTATATATTCATAATCCTAATGACTTGTGCCAATGTTAATATTTTTAACATTTGTCCTGCTACAGACTACTGCATTTATTCTTTCCACCTAATTAAAGCTTCTATCCCCAGGCTATATATATATATATATATATATATATACATACACACACACACACACAAGGGTGGTCTGAAAAGTTCTTGGCCTAACAGTGAAAAAATGAATTTATAATTTCAAATTAGTTTTATTTTTCAACACAATCTCCCTTAAGACTGATAACATTTATTCCAGCAATGCTCCAGTGCCATTATCCTGCCCCTGTAGTGGTTCTCAGTAAGATCTGCAAAATACTCCTCTACAACTGCAATCTCTTGATTCGAAGAAAAAAGCGACCAGCGAGAAACAGTTTTAGTTTTGGGAAGAGATAGAAGTCAGAAGGAGCCAAATCTGGGGAATAGGGTGGATGTTCCAACAATTCATAGTGCAGATCCCTTAATTTTCCCATTGCCAAAACACCCTTGTGAGCAGGTACATTGTCCTGATGAAAGATTATTTTTTTTCTTCTTCTGCAAACTGGGTCTTTTCTCACAAATTTTTTGTCTAGTCTGGTTAAAAGTTTGGAATAATATTCCCCAGTTATTGTTTTACCCTTTTCAAGATAATTAATAAACAAAATGCCTTTAGCATCCCAAAACACCAATGCCATGACCTTTCCTGCTGATGGAACTGACTTTGTCTTCTTTGGTGAACAGCCGGCTTCTGTCCACTGTTTCGACTGCTGTTTGGATTCTGGTGCATAATGTTGAATCCAAGTCTCATCCATAGTAATAAATCAACATCCAAAATCAGTTTTATTCTTGTTAAAACACTCCAAGCACTGTTCAGAGATTTTCATGCAATTGCATTTTTGATCTGCTGTGAGCAAGCGTGCAACCCAACCTTGCACAAAACTTTTTCATTTGTAATTCTTCATGCAAAATATATCCTACACATTCTTTTGAAATACCTATAGTCTCAGCAATTTCACGCACTTTGACTCGCTGGTCATCCAATAACATATCGTGCACTTGGTCAAGGATTTTTTAGTGTTGTTGCACTTTTTGGACATCCTTCACATGGATCATCTTCAAGGTTGGTACGGCCACGTTTAAACTCGGCAGCCCATTTCTTAATTGTTGAAAAGGAAGAAGAGTGCCCATAAACTTCGAATAATTTCTTTTGACGTTAAACTTTCTTTTACAAAGAATTTTATAACCGCACAATACTCAATTTTATCCATTTCAAGGAATACAGACAGCTGTATAAAACAAGCTACTTGATAGAATGACTTGCAATTTCACATGGATGTTTATGACAGATGTAGGGGGGGGGATGATCACTTCTATGTTGGAAAGTGGACTAGGATGCATTCACCCTGCTCAGCTAGGAGTTGATTCCATGGATTTCAGTCTTGGTGGAAAAGGTCTAAGGTGTTGTTCTGTCTGTGGTGGTGACACTGATGAACTGTTTGGTCTTGTATGTCAAAGACAGAAGCTGCATATTACCATTTTAGCAGTGATGAAGAGGTAGTTGCAGATCGAATGGGTATTTTACTCTGCATGGACGAGATTGAAATACTTTTCTTCTGTACAAAAACTACCGCAGGTTAAGGCTGTCGTTTCCTGAGACAAAGGGATTAATAGTCTGTTGACTGGGCATTATAAGTAGATATGCCAGACTGTTCCTGATCTATGACAATATGTATGTGATTTAAATTTAACATTAAACCAAGTTTAACTTAAATATATATTAATCTGATTTCTATGATAATTTCCACAGAAACTACTTACATTTTGATTTCATTATGAAACAAATCTATTAATATTTCATAAATTTCTGAGATTACCAAATATTCTAAGAGGTGAATTATTTCATGAATAACTTACTTCACAAAAGAATAAATAAATAAACCAGTAATGCTTTTGTTTCCCAAATAGAGTGGGTAGAGTTTTTTTAGCATTTACTTTTGGATTTGGGGGAGGCAGCCAATTTGAACTCTTGGCCATCACTGAAAGCTGAACAAAAGGCTCTTAATTTTAAAGCAGTTGGGATCAGAGTATAGCACATATCTACAATTCTAACAATCATATTGTTTGTGATAGTGTGAATTATTTGGTTAATTTTTTTGAGATGCACAGTTAACTCCAAAAAATTGACTCAGAGCTGAAGAAAAGCCAGTAGTTCCTCATGATGACAAACTACAATCAAGACTATAGTGATCTTTATTAAACTAGTACAGCAAAATACCATGTAAAAAGGTAAAACAATAAATCAATGAGTAGCTTCATACAACACTATTGTGTCCTTCTTAAGATTGATACAATAAACAAATATAAAGAGGTACTGACATGAAGATTTCTAAATGACAAACTGTCATTTTTTTAATTCATTCAACATGCAACAGATGTTGAATGCAAGAATAAGATATCATGAGCATGTATTACTATTACAGGATACCATATATACTCGAATATAACTGGCACTCTTTACCCTAAAATTAAAGTTAAAAAATCAGGGTGCGGGATTTTCGAAAATGAAAAGTTTTTTGAGAAAAAAAAAACTGAATTCACATTTATAATTAAATCCTCAGTATTCATTATAATTTCTCACATTATTTATAAAATGAGTGCATTTAAATTTTAATTATCAACGTTAGTTATTTACATGATAAACTTCGATGATCGGCTGCCCAAGTACATCATGTGATATATTTCAATATTTGGAAAAGTAATTTACAATATTTGAGATACGTTATGAGCAATCCTTCCCAAATGGCTAATGAGAAGTGAAAGTGGAGCATCAAACGGAATGGTAGGCAGGTAGAGAGAGCGCAGCATGAAGACATGCATATGATTAGTGCAGTATTAATAAAAAATCGTGTACCTCAACAACAAAAGCAAGCCAACAATTATTGAGTAAATGTTGATTCTCGTCAAACGTATTCCAAAATATCTGAACTGCCATAACAACATTCACTATCTATTTCTTAAAGTTTTAAACTATTTTCATGTGTGAGGTGTATGCAAAACTTTTTAATTTCTTTTTTTCGTAAAGTAAATCAGGGATGCGAGATATATGCGAGGGAGAGTTATATTCGAGTAAATACTGTATAACATTTTGTCTCATAACCTAATTCATCCATACATAGATCTCTTATTGATGCTGCATGGAGATCATTTATTATCAGGACTTTTTTGTTGGTAGAAAGGCCAATCCAAATTTATATGCTAGTTTTTGTTCCACATCTCATATGTTCTTTTTGATGAATTTCTCCAGAACATCCTGTCTGTCCAATGTAAAAGACAACCTTTATCTCATGTTCTTGTAGGATTTCTATTTTATCTGTGACATTCTTGATATAAGGTAAAAAAAAATTGCACATTTGTAGCAATCTAGTTGTTGTCTTCGAGCCTGTGATGGTTTATTCAATAAGTTATCAGTAGTTTTGATGAAACTAATTTTTTGAAGAATATCTTTAACTGCAAGTTATTTCCTAGTTTTTTTTTGCATTATCATCATCATCACTTGATTACAAACATATTAACTCATGACAAAACCTATAGAACAAAGGATTTAATATTTGAGTATAATTTTTTAGTGACGATGGTAAATGAGATATAGAAACAGGTTACTTTGTGGATAAGCATGGATTCTTGAAGATATCTCTTAAGAATATTAAACAGCAACAAAACAAATAATAAATAAGATACTTAATAACTCACTGAACTGATGTTAGCCTGCTATGAAAAGTTTATCGTTTGGTGTTGTATAATTTGTGTAAAACATAGATGAATAACTTCATTCACCTATGCTTGCCTAGAAGGCTTGATTAGTCTCCATAGTGATGACATCACATACAATGCAAGATATCAATTTCCTGATATGTACCCTCAAAGGGCTACTATGACGGCATTACATGATTAAGTTACATTATTATTAATCTCCTATCAACAATTTTCCTCAAATTATCTATTACTTGCCAGCATTCCAATATTGTCATATCTAACATTTTGTTCTTTCATCTGACTGAATCAATCCACCTAGACCTTCATTTTCTCTAATCTTTACTCTCCCATTCTTGAATGCAAACAATGTCAAGTTTCTTGCTGGTGTTCATTCCCCTAATCTTCCTCAGAACTCTCATACCTGTGGTCTGATCAAGTGCTTTATTTCCAACCCAACCTTCAGATCCATAACATAAAACTGGTTTGAATACTGTCTTGTATACTAATGGATTTAGTAACCTGGCCAATTTCTCTATTCTTCTATATATATATTTATTCAGTTGCCTCAAGACCATATCAGATTAACCTATTCTCTTGTGCATTTCCATATTTAATTTGCCATCTTCACTAAAAACTGCACTTAAATAGATGAAATATTTTTCTTATTCAATAGATTTTCCATTCAGAATGCAGCTGAAGTTTTCTACATTCCAGCTCATTTACATAGTTTTGATCTTTTTATTTCCAATTTTCATGCCAAATCATTTACAGCTGTTATTCAATTTGGTCAGAGAATCCTGGAGATGTATTAGATGTGTTTAGGGGTACAACATTATTTGCGTAAAGCAAAGACTAAGTTTGACGTCCCTAATTCTAATATCAGGTTTAATACACTTTCTTTCATAAATGTGATCTATATAAATGAATAAGAATGGAGATAATGTGCATCCTTTTCTTATCTCTGATTTTCCATCAAACCATTTTCTTGTATTGCATCCAATTCTAGTTGCCCAATTACCCTTAACTATAGCCTACGTACTGCTCATTATAATGTTCTATTTACCCCATGTAATTGTAGTGTTTTGAAAAGCTTTTCTCTGAGCACCCTGTTGTGTATGCCTTTTTCAGATCTACAAAACTTCACAGATCTTTATCATATTTGTATGATTTCTCATTCTCAGCTATTTGTCATAAACGAAAATCTGATCTCGACAACCGCTATTTGGCATGAACCAAACTTGTTCTTCTCTAAATTACTCTATCACAATTTTGCTCAACCTCTTTTCAAGTACAGTATGTTCGTATAAATCTTACTTGGGGCACATAGTAGAGAAATTCCATTGTAATTCTCACATTCAGATTTTTCCTTTTTTTATAGATCATCATCAAATTCCTGCCATGTACCCTCAAGGGGCGTATAGGATAGGATAGTACTACATGAAAAAAATTACATCATTAATAACTTCCTATCTACAATTTTCCTCCAAATCAGTCTGTTACTTATCAAGACTCCAACATTATCAGATCTTATATTTCTATCGTCTAAGACACTTTGTGCCGTATCAATCCACCTATATCTCAGTCTTCCTCTGGGTCGTTTTGCTAATCTTTCTTCGCCCATTCTGTTTAAGTGACCATACCACCTGAGCTTAGCTCTGCTAATGCATTCCTGGATGTTGACAATGTCAAGTTCTTTCCTAATATCCTCAGTTTTAATATGATATTGCCATTGATGCCATCTGTTCACACCTATAATCTTTCTCAGGACTCTCATATCTGCGGTCTCTAGTCTTTGGTGAAGTGTTTTACTTCTGACTCAGCTCTCAGATCCACAAGTTAAAACTGGTTTGAACACTACTTGTATACAGCTAATTTAGTGTTTTGTCTAATTTCTCTTTTATTCCATATGAATTTATTCAATTGACTTCCTACCATACCAGCTTTGCTGATTCTGTTTCTATATTTAATTTAATTTTAATGTTTCTATCTGTCTATTTCTATATTTAATTTACGATCTTCACTAAAAATCGTGCCTAAGTAGCTGAAATGTTTCACTTGTTCCACAGGTTCTCCATTAACAACACAGTTGACATTTTCAATGATTCTGCCTATTTTCATTGTCTTCGTCTTTTTATTGCTGACCTTCATACCATGTCTATTACAACAGCTATTCAAATTTAGTCAGAGAATCTTGCAGACTTGTAGCAGATTTATTTTGAAGTATAACATCATCTGCATAAAGCAAACAGCTGACATTAACATCTCCAATTTTGATATCATGTTTAATACCTTTCCTTCATAATGTGATCCGTATAGATAATGAATAACAGAGGGGATAATATACATCCTTGTCTCACACCAGATTTAACATTAAACCATCTTCCTGTACTTCCTTCAATTCTAACTGTTGACTTACAACTCAAATAAAGACTAAGTATTGCTTGATATAATGCCCTGTTGACACCATATAACTGTAGCGTATTGAATAGCTTCTCTCTCTCTCTTGGCACCTTGTCATATGCCTTTTCCAAATCGACAAAACTTAAATACAGATATCTGTTATATTCCCATGCTTTCTCGACTATTTGTCGTAAAGTGAAGATCTGATCCTGACAGCCTCTATTTGGCCTGAATCCAACTTGTTCTTCGCTAAGCTTTTCTTCCACAATTCTTCTCAACCGTTTCTCACGTATACTTGCATAGATGTTGCCAGGAACAGTCAGTAGAGAAATACTTTTGTAATTCTGATATTCACTTTTATTTCCCTTTTTATATATGGGTACTATGAGAGCTCTATTCCAATCATCGGAAATTTGTCCCTCTGTCCAGGCTTTCTGAACTATGCAGTGCAGCCACTGTAAGACTCTTATACCACCATACTTCAGCATTTCTGGTCGAATATCATCTACTCCTGCTGTCTTTCCACATTTCAAACCTTTGATGACTTTTTCTACTTCAAGTATGGATATGTATTCCTGACTGCATGCCTGGTCAGTGTTTTTTTACCAGTGTGCTGTCATCATTGCTTGATTCATTTAGCAGTTTTTCAAAGTAATTACTCCATACTTCAAGGATATCTTTTGCTACAGTTTTCATGTCACCTTTATCATCTCTAACTCCTTTTACAGCACTCGTTCCTCCATTCCTAAGCTTCTTCAACAACCTCCAGAATATTTTGCCACCTTCTTGATATTTATTTTCTATGTTCTTACCAGTCTTCCCATGACTTTTGTTTAGCTAGTTTTACACAGTGTTTATCATTCTTGCATTTGTCTCTGTATTCTCTAAGAGAACAAGCTGACTTATTTGACAGGAACTTTTGATATGCTTTCTTCTTTTCTTTCACTGCCTCTTTAACTTCCTGTGTCGGCCAGGGAGTTCTGATTTTTTTATCCTTGCAGACAACCTCACCACATGCCTCTCTGGCAGAATCAATCAATGTTTTCTTCAGAGTTTGCCACTGAATCTCCAAGGTTTGATTCCTGTTCTCAAACTCTTTCATTTTTTCTTCAATAAATCTTTGTGTATTTTAGTCTACATTTCACATCTGAGAGCTGCTCAACTTTTATTCGCTTTAAAACTTTCTTACATGTCATTCATTTCAATATGAAATTCAATTTTATCCTGCTCATGACTAAATAGTGATCGCTTCCAATTTCAAATCCTCTGTACACTCTGGTGTCCTGCACCAGGGAGAAAACATCACTATCAAAAATAACATAGTCAATGAGACTTTTCTTATTCCTTGCCTCTTCTCTCCATGTGAATTTGTGCACATTTTTATGTTGGAACATGGTGTTAGTAATAACCAGTCCATGTCCTGAGCAGAAATCCAACACATATTTGCCATTATTATTAGCTTTGCTCTTTTCTCCAAATTTTCCCAAAATATTTTTCTTTTTTGCTCTTTTCTCCAAATTTTCCCAAAATATTTTTCTATATCTCACAATCATTTCCTACTCTGCTATTTAGATCCCCAACAAGGACCACGTTTTCTTTTTTCACTGTGTCGGTTGCTTTTTCTAAAGCCTCAAAAAATTCCTCCACTTCTCCTTAGTAGAACCTTCTGTGGGACCATGAGAAATAAGTCTCATTGTCCAGTTCCCCATTCTCATATTTGTCCACATTAATCTACTTGAGACTGACTGCCATTCAAGAAGATTAGCCTCGTATTTTGTGTTGAATACTATGGCTGCTCCTTCTTTTCCTTGATTGTCATTGCCTGAATATAACATTTTGTATTTATTGGTCAGAAAGATCTCACCAGTTTTTTTTTGTCTTTTTTTGTTTCAGTCACCTCTATTATGTCGATCTGGTACTTATCTAATTCCTCAGCTAGCTCCATTTCTTTGCCATTCAGGCTTCTTATGTTGATAGTACCGATCTTTAACTCTGGTGATGTTGAGTTGGGGTTTGTTTTCAGATTTGTTCCAGTAGCTGACTTTTCGCTGTTCGCCCTGGTTCCCTGGCAAAAACAACGGGGGCCTTGTTTAACCGGACGACGCCCCAGCCAGCATGAAATTTTGTCGTGTCCTACCATCATTTTTTATTTTGGGTTAACCAATAAGAATACAATTTGGTTGGCTAAATCCCAGATTGCCAGCCCGTCCTCGTTCGTTCAGTATCCAAGTAGATACCCAACAGGGTGCACCACGAGAAGGTGAGGATGGGACATTTGGTCAGAAGCCCTGGTCGGTTCTCCGCATTCCTTTAAAGGCTATGTGGAAGTCTCCTCTCAGTTATACAGCTTTGACCCTTAAGTACCTCCTTAAGTTCTGGTTAAATATCAACTACTCCAGCTACCTTTTTCACATTTTTGACGGATTTTTGTACCTTAAGTAGTGCTATGTACTCCTGCTTCTCCTGTTTACATTTCTCATGAAAATTTTCTACTACTGTTCTGCTGCTTGTTTTATTTAACAGTCTTTCAAAGTAATTACTGGAGACATCTAGAATATCCTTCTCTAATTTATATGCCACTTCATCATCTGTAATTCTTTTTACAGTACTCTTTCCCTTTTTCTAAGCTTTTCAATAGCCTCCAGAACATAATGCCACCTTCTCTGATATTTACCTTCCTGTAAAGTTGGTGATTTTTGTCTGTTTTTATTGTGTTTTTCCTTAGAAAATTAGTGTTTGTAGTATACTAGGGTAGAGTTTAGTATTTTACAGTGTATTTTATCACATATTTTTATTAAGACATTTTAATATTTAGTATACGTTTAAAATGCCACCAAAAAAGGGCAAGAACGGTAATGCTAAAAAAAGCACTGCAGGCGAGAACAAGAAGGTTAGCCTTGCCAACGAGGTTACTGTGCACATGGAGAAGGTTAACGAAAATGAATTAACCGCCCAAATAGCGAAGTTGAAGCAGATCATCAGAGAGACAATGCAGGAATTACAAAAGTTTGAGAGACTTTTAAATGAGCACAAGGAGAAAAAGATAAATGAACAGGAAAATAAGAAACAACAAAGCAAAGAAATAGGCAAGTCAAAAAATAACGAAAATCAGGTAAGTGACGTTGTTGGTAAAAAGAAAGAAATTATTTGGTATGGTGACTCTATAATAAAACATACTATAGATGAGAGAGTTATAACATCAAGTTTTCCTGGAGCGAAAATTAAAAATATAACTCAAGTAATTCAAAAACAGAAAAGAAAAGTAAATGAAATGGTACTTGTAGTAGGTACGAACGATTTAACTGGTGATAAGTTCAGTATGAGAGAGGACATGAAAGGGTTGCTGAAAGAGGCGAGAGTGAAGAGTGAGAAAGTGACGTTAGTATTTTACCTCGCTATGACAAAAATGAATCAAAAAGAAGGGCTATGATGGCAAACGATTCAATGCACAGGCTATGTAGAAGGAATGGATGCAAGTTTTTGGATGTGTGGAGTGAGTTTAAGGGAAGATTGGATTTGTATAAGAGGGATGGCCTACACCTGAATTCGTTTGGTATCAGGAGTCTGGAAAAACGAATAACTGGTATGAGACCTAACACAGTCAGGGAAACTAAATTATAAAGGGAGGAATGATGTGAATGCAAATGAAAGAGCAAAAATGATATATAACTTGTTAATGGTGGGCATGGGATTTGTAAAGGGAATGTTGACGAGGTGAAAACGAATTCGGATTTATGTTCGTCTGGTTCGGACCAATCATATGTGTGAAAAGATGTCTACATGTGTAAAGCATTAGAGAAGAATAGAGATCTGCAAGTTGTCCAACTGGGTCAGGCAGACTGCAAACAAGAGTATACTAAAAAACAAAGGTGTAGAGTTTGTTGCCTTAGTCAATATGTTGCGACCTCAGATTGTAGGAATTAGTGAGACCTGGCTATCAGAATCAGACCTAATAACTGGTATTGAGTGTCATGGGTACAGTATTTTTAGGAAGAATAGAGTGGAGGGAGGCATGCTGCTAATGATATTGGATGACTTAAATCAGTCAGAGTTGAGACCTATGAATGTAGTAATATTACTAGCAATATTTCACGTGGCAGCGAGTTTTAAGCCATCTGGTGTGAGGTGGAATCTAACAAGACAAATTACATAGTGGGGTGTTGTTACAGCCCTGGTGTATTGGTTGCTGGTAATGAAGAAATGCATCACCAAATAGAAAAGGTGAGCACAAAAAGAGATTTTAATTATCCAAATATTAATTGGGTAGCAGTAGAATCTCATGAGAAGAATGAAAATGCATTTACTGAGCTGTTGCAGGACAACTTCCTCAAGCAGCATATGACAGAAGGAACTCGAGGTCAAAGAGTGCTAGATTTGATTATAGTGGCAGAGGGCATTTCAGTTCAAGACTTAACTATTCTGCCTCCAGTTGGTGACAGTGATCATGTGGTACTCACTTGGGAAGTAACTAAGTTTATGAATGTTCCATTCAGAAAAGGTTACATGTTGAACTACAAAGCAGGAAATTATGACCAACTGAGGAGTATACTGAGTTCAGTGGAATGGGATCAGTTGCTGGATGAAAAGGATATCAACAGTGTGTGGGAAGAATTTAAACAATATTTAAATGATGCGATATCAGAATGTGTCCCGAGAGTTCGAAGAATAAACAGAGTAGGAGTCAAATGGATGTGTAATCTTACTAAGCAAGATCTTCGTAAGAAAAGGACGATGTGGAAGAAATACCATTTGCATAAGGATGACGTCCGTTATGAACGTTATAAGCAGCAGGCTAGAATAGTCACAACTGTTGTACGGAAAGCAAAGTCTGATTATGAAAAGAAACTGGCTCTGAGTGCTAAAGACAACCCACAAGAATTCTATCAATATGCTGCAAGTAAAAGAAAGAATGAATATGAAAGAATAACTCTTCTAAATAAGGGCAGTGCAAAGACCGATGTATCAAACTATCGACCAATTAGTATCTCAGGAGTGGTGGTGAAGATTTTAGAAAAATTAGTTAGGGTCTGCATTCAGAAATGGGTTGACAGTGAATCTCTACTTTGCAATGAACAACATGAGTTTACTAAGGAAAGGTCATGTTTTAGCAACTTGCTCACATTCTATGACAATGTTACCATTGAACTAGACAAGGGGAATGGATACAAAAGTATCATGTTATTCATGATACTTTTGGATTTTGCTAAGGCTTTTGACAGAATACAACATGACAGACTGCTGCATAAATTGGAGAAAATGGGTTTGGGTTATACAACATTAGCATGGATAAGAGGATGGCTGACTGACAGATATCAAAAAGTGGTATATAGGGGATCTGAGTCTGCAAGGTTTAAGGTAACAAGTGGTGTACCACAATGAACAGTGCTTGGTCCACTGTTATTCAATCTGTACATTAAGGATATTCGGAAGGATTTGACAAGCGACATACAGTTATTTGCTGATCATGCAAAGATAGGCAGGGTAATCATGAATGCTGCTGATATGCAGTCCTTGCAGAATGATTTGAATAAGCTGGAATTGTGGGCATGGGAAAATGGGTGTCAATTCAATGTCAGTAAATGTAAAGTCATTCACTTCGACATGATTACCTATCCAATGTCATATTATATTGGTGGGATTAGGCTAGAAGAAACTGATGATGCTAGGGATCTTGGAGTTTTAATAGACAGGAAATTGAAGTACAGGGGCCATGTGGCAAAGATTGCCAAAATTTTGCCTCTTTACAAGGCCTCGATAAGACCTCACTTGAACTATTGCACGCAGGTGTGGTCTCCTGGTTTCCGATGCGATTCTGATATATTGGAGAAAGTACAAAAGCGAGTGTTAAAAATGTTATCAGGATTGTGGAGTACTGATTATGAAGACAGGTTGAGAATTTGTAGATTGCAGACACTAGCAAACAGGAGAAAGAGGGGTGATATGATTGAGACTTACAAACTGCTGAAAGCATCATACAGGATTACAATTGATGGTATTTTTCAATTTATGGAGGGTGGAGAAAGGACGAGAGGGCATCCTTGGAAGCTGAGAATGAAGGCTGTAAGGGCTAGATTTTTCTCTCAGAGGGTGGTGCATGATTGGAATGGATTGCCATTGGATGTTTTGAGTGCAAGCAGTGCGAGATGAATTCAAGAATAAGTATGATAGCTGGTGTGTGTAGTACGTGGCCTCCCTCAATGAGTCTCCGACTCCCTGGAGGTCTCTCTCATCATCAAATTCCTGCCATGTACCCTCAAGGGGTGTACAGGATAGGACAGTACTACAGGAAAAATTTACATCATTACTAACTTCCTATCTACAATTTTCCTCCAAATCAGTCTGTTACTTGTCAAGACTCCAACATTATCAGATCTTATATTTCTATCGTCTAAGGCACTTTGTACCGTATCAATCCACCTATATCTTGGTCTTCCTCTGGGTCGTTTTCCTGCCAACCTGGCAGAGAACACTTGTTTTGCTAATCTTTCCTCTCCCATTCTATTTAAGTGACCATACCACCTGAGATTAGCTCGGCTAATGCATTCCAGGATGCTGACAATGTCAAGTTCTTTCCTAATATCCTCATTTTTAATATGATATTGCCATTGATGCCATCTGTTCACGCTTCTAATCTTTCTCAGGACTCTCATATCTGCAGTCTCTAGTCTTTGGTGAAGTGTTTTACTTCTGACCCAGCTCTCAGATCCATAAGTTAAAACTGGTTTGAACACTGTCTTGTATACAGCTAATTTAGTGTTCTGACTAATTTCATTCTTATTCCATATGAATTTATTCAATTGACACCCCACCATACCAGCTTTGCTGATTCTGTTGTCTATTTCTATATTTAATTTACCATCTTCACTAAAAATCGTGCCTAAGTAGCTGAAATGTTTTACTTGTTCCACAGGTTCTCCATTCACAACACAGTTGACATTTTCAATGATTCTGCCTATTATCATTGTCTTTGTCTTTTTATTGCTGACCTTCATACCATATCTATTACAACAGCTATTCAATTTAGTCAGAGAATCTTGCAGACTTGTAGTGGATTTAATTAGAAGTATAAAATCATCCGCATAAAGCAAAGAGCTGACATTAACATCTCCAATTTTGATATCAGGTTTAATACCACTTTCCTTCATAATGTGATCCATATAGATAATGAATAACAGAGGGGATAATGTGCATCCTTGTCTCACACCAGATTTAACATTAAACCATCTTCCTGTACTTCCTTCAATTCTAACTGCTGACTTACAACTCAAATAAAGACTAAGTATTGCTTGATATAATGCCCCATTGACACCATATAACTGCAGCGTATTGAATAGCTTCTCTCTTGGCACCTTGTCATATGCCTTTTCCAAATCGACAAAACTTAAATACGGATCTTTGTTATATTCCCATGCTTTCTCAACTATTTGTCGCAAAGTGAAGATCTGATCCTGAGAGCCTCTATTTGGCCTGAATCCAGCTTGTTTTTCACCAAGCTTTTCTTCCACAATTCTTTTCAACCGCTTCTCAAGTATACTTCCATAGATCTTCCCAGGAACTCAGTAGGGAAATACCTCTGTAATTCTCACATTCAGTTTTATTTCCCTTTTTATATATGGGTACTATGAGAGCTCTACTCCAATCATCGGGAATTCGTCCCTCTGTCCAGGCCTTCTGAACTATGCAGTGCAGCCACTGTAAGACTTTTATACCACCATACTTCAGCATTTCTGGTTGAATATCATCTACTCCTGCTGCCTTTCCACATTTCAAGTCTTTGATGGCTTTTTCTACTTCAATTATTGATATGTATTCCTGACTGCATGCCTGGTCAGTGTTTTTTTTTTTTTATCACTGTGCTGTCATCACTGCTTGTTTCATTTAGCAGTTTTTCAAAGTAATTACTCCATACTTCAAGGATATCTTTTTCTCCTGTTTTCATGTCACCTTTATCATCTCTAACTCCTTTTACAGCACTCTTTCCTTTCCTAAGCTTCTTCAACAACCTCCAGAATATTTTGCCACCTTCTTGATATTTATTTTCTATATTCTTGCCAAAGTCCTCCCATGACTTTTGTTTAGCTAGTTTTACACACTGTTTAGCTTTCTTACATTTGTCTCTGTATTCTGTAAGAGTAAAAGCTGACTTATTTGCCAGGAACTTTTGATATGCTTTCTTCTTTTCCTTCACTGCCTCTTTAACTTCCTGTGTCTACCAGGGAGTTCTGATTTTTTTATCCTTGCACACAACCTCACCACATGCCTCTCTATAGTCAATTAGACTTTTCTTATTCCTTGCCTCTTCTCTCCATGTGAATTTGTGCACATTTTTATGTTGGAACATGGTGTTAGTAATAACCAGTCCATGTCCTGAGCAGAAATCCAACAGATATTTGCCATTATTATTAGCTTTGCTCTTTTCTCCAAATTTTCACAAAATATTTTTGTATGTCTCACAATCATTTTCCACTCTGCTATTTAGATTCCGAACAAGGACCAACTTTTCCTTTTTCATTGTGTCAGTTGCTTTTTCTAAAGCTTCAAAAAATTCCTCTGCTTCTACCTTAGTAGAACCTTCTGTGGGACCATAGGCACAAATAAGTCTCATTGTACAGTTCCCCATTCTGATATTTGTCCACATTACTCTACTTGAGACTGACTGCCATTCAAGAAGATTAGCCTCATATTTTGTGTTGAATACTATGGCTGCTCCTTCTTTTCCTTGATTGTCATTGCCTGAATATAACATTTTGTATTTATTGCTCAGAAAGATCTCACCAGTTTTGGTCTTTTTTGTTTTTCACCCCTATTATGTCAATCTGGTACTTATCTAATTCCTCAGCTAGCTCCATTTCTATGCCATTCAGGCTTCTTACGTTGATAGTACTGATCTTCAACTCTGGTGATGTTGAGTTGGGGTTTGTTTTCAGATTTGTTCCAGTAGCTGACTTTTCGCTGTTCGCCCTGGTTCCCTTGCGAAAACAACGGGGGCCTTGTTTAACCAGGCGACGCCCCAGCCGGCATGAAATTTTGTCATGTTGTACCATCATTTTTTATTTTGGTTTAACCAATAAGAATACAATTTGGTCGGCTAAATCCCAAATTGTCAGCTCATCCTCGTTCGTTCAGTATCAAAGTAGATACCCAACAGGGTGCACCACGAGAAGGTGAGGATTGGACATTAGGTCAGAAGCCCTGGTTGGTTCTCCGCATTCCTTTAAAGGCTATGTGGAGGTCTCCTCTCAGTTATACAGCTTTGACCCTTAAGCACCCCCCCGGAGGTCTCTCTTAATAATAATAATATTCTTACTGTAGACGTCTGATGACTTTTGTTCAACTATTCTTACGCATAGCTTAACTCTCCATTACATTTTTCTCTATTTTTTTTGAGCATTTGCCGACTTATTCACTATCAATTTTCAGTATACCTTCTTTTCAACAACTGCTTCTTTAATCTTATGTCCACCATGGCATTCTTAATTTTTCTAGCCTTGCAGACAACCTCACCATATACATTCCTATTTTGAATCAATATTTTCTTTAGAGTTTGCCAGTGAGGCTCCATGTTTGGTTTGGTTTTTGAACCGTTTTAATGTTTCTTGCATAATATTGGCATAGTTGTGTCTACAGTTTGCTCAACTTTAATTTAAAATGCCTGTATACATACTCTTGTATGCTGACCTGGTATGAAGATACCACTATCCACAATGATACAGTCAATGAATCTTTTCTTATTTCTTATTTATTGGTTCTCTCTAAGTGAACTTGTGCACATCTTCATGTTGGAACATGATGTTAGTAATGACTTCTTCATATTCTGCAGAAATCCAGCAGATGCTTACCATTATTATTAGCCTTGACCTTTTCTCCAAATTTTTCCAAATTATAGCGCTACAATAAGCAAAGTGGAAACTACAACTCGCAAAACACCTTAACAGGTTAGCTTTCATAACACAAAGCTGGGTTATTAAGATGATTCCTGCCTTCTTTAAATTCAAAATAATAACGAAAAAAAAAAAAAAAAATTGGCCAAAGCACCACATTTACTAATGGGCGAGTTTAGCATTCTTACGAAAACACTCTTTCTTTTAAGGTTACACATGGTGATCAGCATTCATATTTAAGAATTTAGGGACATTTAAGAATTTTATTAATAATTAGTAAAATAATGATTTCAACACGTGTGTTTTATATTCCTAAATTCTTAAATATAAATTATGAAAACACTGTTGATGCTCACACAGAATCGACAAAATAAATAAAACTATTGATGCTCTACATCAGGGATAGCCAACCTATGGTGCATGTGTCAAAAGTGGCGCATTGAATCCCAATGATAATATTAAAAAAAGTATTAACCAAAAACCAATTTGTAGGGAAAAAAGCAAAACTTGGTCGTTATTTTTAGCGATTTCATTGTTTTGTGCACATTCACTTGCTTTATCCTAAGGCGACCAGTGTTAACAGTGGCACATTGCAGGTTTATGTCAGTCAGTTTACAACTGATACTCGTGCACTATGGAGCTGTGCTTTGTTCATCCCCTTTGTGAACATTTGCGGTTTTGTACTTTTTTTAAAAATTGAGCCTTGTTTTTACATTCAGTTGTTCATCACAGTGCAAAAGAAAAACAGAAGGTGATAGCAAGCACCAATTCAATGAACAGCGGGAAAACGAGTTCTTATTTATAGCGAATAATATGTCAGGAAAATCGCTGTGCATTGTTTGCGAAAACACTTTCTCACATAATAAAAGACATGATCTTAATGAACACTATAAAACACAACATTATACTGAAATAGAAGGGGAAATGAAACTAATGCTTGGGTCTGATTTATGAAGAGAATGTGTGATTAAGAAAAAGGAAGAAATCAAAAGAAGATGAAATATGTTTGTTAAAAGTAGTTATGAAAGTTTGCAATGACAGAAAAGTCCTATGAAATTGCTTCAGTGTTGGCCAAAAAATATAAGTCTTTCTCTGATGGAGAAGAAATTGTTAAGCCTTGTCTCCAAATACTTGCAAGATATCTTGGTGATAAAAATATTGAAAGTGACATTTTTTAGCCTTTGACAAAGAATAGACAAAGTACTAAATGCTTTACAAAATCCTCTCCATTGCCTAATGTACAGAATCGCAGCAAAAAATGTTACCATTCCATACATTCAAGGCACATCTAAAAAGAAATCTGAAGTGCTTAATAAACATCAGCGTGCCGGAGCATATTTAAACTATATGTCAAATTGGCAACTCTCATCCATTCATCTAACGACAAACTCTCTTCTGTATCACATCCAAGATGTAAATAAAGCGCCCTATACTTGTGACCTAGCTTACTAAGGACAGACACGAAGAACTGTTGACATCCACCTTGGAGAACAAAAAAAAATACATTCGGCACTATCATTATGATAAGTCTGGACTGACAGACAATACATGCTTTGGATACTCCTTCACATAGGATCAAATGGAAGAAAACAAAAGTGCTACATAGCCATCATTATAAGTCAGAGATTGTTTTGGGAATCAGCAGCAGCTTTAAAACATTCTTCAAACCTCAAGAAGTATGGCTGTATCGATTTACCAAAAATCTGGGAGACAGTCATTTTTGGATCAAATTAACACTTGTTTTTTCTTATCCAACAGCAGATGGTGCCAATTAGGACTTTAGTTCCTTGTGTTGTTCGTTGCAACTGGCCCTACTGTTATACCAAATTGTTGCTCTTTGTACTTGGACACTTTTTTGTGCTCAGCAGATGATGGATCTAATACAAGTGCAATATCAGGAAATAAGTTATTTTCTTATTATTCTGTGTTGTGAATTATACCATTAAATATAAACTGACATATTAAAACCTTAATTATAGAAAAGTACTAATAGAAGGCAATACGATACCTCAGAGATTGTCTTTTACATTGTTTACTTTTTACTTCCACACACACACACACACACACACACACACACACACACACACAGAGAGAGAGAGAGAGAGATGGTAAATTTACAATACAGAAGTGCCCATACAAAACAGTTGTGTAGGCAAGTAGCTAAAGAAAGAACCTTTTGGTTTTCCTGAAGAGCTGGAGGTTGTAATCTTTAGGAAAAGCAATGCGAGTAATGCTTCCAAAGAATGTGAGAGGAAGATAAACTGCATGCGGATGCTGGCATCAGGTGCTCATGTGTCAAAAGAAAGCAGAAGAATGTTGGTGACCAGTTTGAGCACCATCAATGATACTATCTACAGAAAAGGCATAAGGCAGAAAGAGAATATTATAAGAAATGAATTAGAGCAAGCCTATGAGAGAGGGTCGTGTATTAAGCATAATATCCTATTCTGGATATCACACAGAATGTTAAAGTATTTGATACATAATCTCATAGGTGAGACCAGATTCTAAGGTTTAGATAATTGGGGTTTATATAGTATTAGATGTTGTTCAGATGAGAAATGTTTTAAAAGAGAAATGACATGAAGTGTTCTGAAGTCTGGAGTAGCTACAAATGTGATGTCTTATGCCAGGGGAAGCTAGAGGAATGTTTAAGATGGCGACTTCGAAGTGCAAGACATTTCAGCACTATAAGATTTGTCACAATAGTATTGTATGGTAATGTCACAAACACAGTACTGAACTTCGATACTCTCCTTCAGTACAGATTATGAGATATATTGTTCGAATGCATACACATTAATAGAAGAGCATGTGTAGAGTTTATGCCATTACATATAGCTGTAGCAATGGTGTTGACGTTGGAAGAAAAAAAAAAACCATTTATTGTTGATCGTTATTTCCATTTATACAGAGTTGGTAGAGCAAATGGTTCAAGCCTATGACATTTGTGAGCAGTTTGTTCATTTTTTCTGTAAGCACCCAAGATCTGTCCTTCCTCTATAATGTTTGGTTATCAGACAAAATGCATTTCCATCTAAGTGGTCATGTAAAAGGACGAACCTACAAGTTTCTTGGTTTCTGAAGACCAGATTTTGTCCACGAGAAACCTCTGTGCAGTGAGAAGGTCATCGCATGGTGTGCAGTTTCTGGCCATGGCATAACTGGGCTGTACTTCATTGAAGAGGGTGGTGTAATCATGACTTGATTAGCCAACACTACATGAATGTGTTGGTTCCATTCAGCCAGGATTTGCATAGGATGTGTCGTGCAAAAAAACTATTCCGTTTTATGCACAGGTATTCCAACAGGATAGAGCAACCTGTCACACCTCATGTGGTTCTAGAACGTATTTATCAAAATATTTACCTGGGAGGCTCATTTCAAGGTTCACAGAATTCCTGTTACCCTTCATTTCTCCTGATCTCCTATCACTTGATGTCTTTATTTGGGGTATGTGGAAGGAATGGGTATTCCATTCCTTACACATACTAATGGATAAAATTACATGATATGACCATCAGATGTCCCAACCCTTGTTCTCCAAGTGAAACCTTCGCATGCATGACAAAACCTATCTTGAAAGACAAGGTGCCCATTTTGAACACATAATCTACTGTTATTAATGCTTTATTCAACCAAGATTCTACCAATTGTTGTGGATGTACATATCACATGTAAACATATATTTCTTTGTTAATAAACCCATTTATTCCAAAACATATCTGGTTGTATTATTCAATACTGTTAATGTACAGAGAAAAAGAGTATGGAAGAAAGTCCAGAGCCATGGATACTTCAGAAGAATTGGTGGAGAAATGTAGGACAAAATAATCCATTCACCATGACACATATAGTGAATGACCAGAAAGGAAACTGGTGACTCCAATTGTAAAAGGCAGCAGAAGACTGACGGAAACTTGGTAGGCATATCTCTATGCCATACCAAATCAAATGACCTGGAAATGCAAGATGATGCACTGGAATGTTGAGGAATCCATAAATTACTAATTAATTGGTGGACTTTTGTATCAATTACAATCTTCATTGTAATTAAGTAAACTGAAAAGTTTAAGCTGATTTATCTCTCTCTCAAAAAACACAACTGTTTTTTTTTTTTTTTGAGGGAGAATGGGAAGGGATGGGCTGAATAGGTTTACTTCCATGGTGCAGGACAAATGGCAGCTTGTAAAAACAATAAAGATAAGAGTTAATTCTAAGGTGTAAATTCTGTTTATAGGCGTGAACAGATGGCATCAATGGCAATATCATATTAAAAATGAGGATATTAGGAAAGAACTCGACATTGTCAGCATCCAGGAATGCATTAGCAGAGCTAATCTCAGGTGGTATGGTCACTTAAACAGAATGGGCGAGGAAAGATTAGCAAAACAAGTGTTCTCTGCCAGGTTGGTAGCAAAATGACCCAGAGGAAGACCAACATATAGGTGGACTGATATGGTACAAAGTGCCTTAGACGATAGAAATATAAGATCTGATAATGTTGGAGTCTTGACAAGTAACAGACTGATTTGGAGGAAAATTGTAGATAGGAAGTTAGTAATGATGTAATTTTTTTCATGTAGTACTATCATATCCTGTACACCCCTTGAGGGTACATGGCAGGAATTTGATGATGATGAAATTTTGTACTTAACTGAGAGGATACAAGAAGATGTGTTTGGCACCTGAGCTAGTAATGATTTTTCTTATATTTTTCTGTGAAGTGAAAGATAAGATGTCCTGTTCTGGACATAGTTGGGAAGTTTTGCATGTCTATATGAAATTTAGAGAAGAGGTCAAGCTTAGCTTTTGGTAACATACTGCAAATACAATGCAATTCCAAGTGAAGATCATGAAATTCCATAAGTCTTGATTACTTTCAAAACTTTCTAAAATTCCAAGCATAAATTTCATTAATCTATTCTTAAATAAGACATTTCTTTCACTGAAATAAAAAATTTAATGCCAAGTCACAGCGTATTTAGTTCTTTCCATCTTTAATGTTCATGTATTCAAATAAGAATGTAATTTGGATCAGTGTTGATAATGCATGGAAAGTTGTAAAGGAGTGTTTGAGGGAAGTGATAACTGTACATCTAGTCAGGAGAATAAATCAAGTGGGAGTTAAATTTATGAATACCATCATTAACATGTTCGTTGCCAACTACGAGTATACTCGTAGTTGGTATATGAGCCTCACAAGCCAACTACGAATATACTCTTATGTCGATTACCACCGGCAACGAGATTACTCGTACTGACCTTGAAGAAGTGAAAATGCTTGGCATGTGGAGCATAACAGCGAACGTGCGCATACTCGTAGTTGGTATAAGCCTCACAAGCCAACTACGAATTTACTCGTAAGTAGATTACCGCAGGCGACGAGATTACTTGTACCGACCTTGAAGAACGGAAAGTGCTTGGCGTGTGGTAACAAACTATGCCCAAGGAGCGTCGCAGCGAACATGTTAAGTTGAATCAAAAAAGAAAAAAAAAAAAGAAAAATTTATGGAGAGAATTCAAAGAGAAAGATGAGCAATATAAAGCAAAGATCAGAAAGATAACCCGAGTGGTAAGAAAGGCAAAATCAGAGTATGAATGGAAATTAGCAGTGCAGGCCAAAGATAATCCCAGAGTTTTTATGTTACAGGTAAAGGGAAGAATGTTCATGGCAGAATAATTTTAATGAATGCAAATGGTAGGGAGTTAACTGAATCAGAAGTAGTAGAATTACTAAGTGAACACTTTGCAAAAGTATATCATCCAGGTGGAGATATTGCAGTAACAAGAGGGACAAAGGCTTATATGGATGCTGAGGTAAATGAACTGGAGGTGCATAGCACATTAGAGAACCTTGATATAAACACAGCTATTGGATTAGATGGTATACCAGATTGAGTTTTACAAGAACATGACAGGGAATTGGTAGTACCTTTGATCACATTAAATCGAAATCTCAGCTCTGGGTTAGTCCAATGGGTGGAAAGAAGGGAAAAATAGTCCCTAATGCAGTAAAGGAGGCTCCAAGATTAAGGTAGCAAATTACCAACCGATCAGCATAAAGTTGTCATCAAAGTACAGGAATGGATAGACAGAAATTGAATACAGTAATACCTCGATTAATGCTCAGGATACGTTCCTAGAAGACAAAGCGCTAAATGAAACAGCATTAAACGGGGTCATTTTAACACACAGTAAATAGGGATAGGGGAACATGTGATCAAGAATAAACAAGTTTTACTTTAATTTTAAGTTATTTTTATATTAACTTTCCTTTCATGGCTCTTGGTGTTTTGGAATGATAACAAGCAACTGTTTAAATTTGAAATCGCCATTGGCATTACTGTCCAGAAGAAGGGCAACAGTCTTTTGCAGCTTTGAATCTTGGTGCTCGCTTTTTGTTTGTGCAATATAAATGTGCACTTTGGCATTCTCTTCCAGAAAAGTCCTGTTTCATCAACATTAAAAACCAGTTCAGGAGGATAATTTCCTCTTTCAATTATGGCTCTTAAAGTTGATGGAAAGGCTGAAGCAGCTTCAGTATCAGCACTCTCCTCTTCTCTGGTGATTCAAATGTTGTAGAGATTGATTTTTTTTTTCTTTTTTTTTTCAATCAACCTCTACTAGCTGCAAAATTTTCGTTTGTATTCTCTCTGTTTTCAAATATGGTTAAAAATACTTTGAATATGATTAAAAAGACTTAATGACATGTTGCATTTGGTTTCATCAATTGAAATGGAAAAACAATGCTTCTGGATCAGATTTCCTTTGCTGAACACTTAATTTTGTCCTTGTTTTTTAAAATCATTCATATAGTAGAAGTAGACAAATTTACAGCAGCTTGAATGTCAACTTGACATTCACCTTTTTCTAATTGCCTCAGCACCCGCATTTTAATGTTGAGCTAAATTTTTTTCATATCAATTTTGTTTTGTTTTAACCTTACGCTGATTGGTTCGGGAATAATTGTATTATATATAAATCAAGGGAAATACGTTGATAAATTGAATCAGCGTAAATTTAGTGCTCTTTTACACTTCGATTAGAACCGTGTTATATCAAATCATGGAATATTTAGTGGGTTCGAAAAAAAAAAAAAACGCATTATAGCAAATCAGCATTAATCGGGGTAACGTTAAACGGAATCTTACTGTACTATATGGGCACAACATGGTTGTGAAGGGTTGGTCATGTCTCAGTAACTTATTTATGTTATACAATACAGTGACAGTTGAGTTGGATAAAGTTAATGGGTTTACAGCGATGTTACTGGACTCTGCAAAAGCTTTTCACAGAATACTGCATGGAATTATAATCAATAAAGTGCAGCATATGAGGATGGATATAAAGTGGATAACAAGGTAGTTGATGAAAAGATACCAGACAATAGTTTATTTAGAGGTAGAGTCCAGTAGAAGGCTGTGACTAGTAGCATGTTCTTGGGCCACTATTTGATTTATATATTAATTATATAGAAAGGATTGAGAGGAACTATTCAGTTGTTTGCCAATGATGCAATATCAATAGTGTAATAATTAATAAAGATTATGATAAAATTTTGCAGGACAATATTGATAGACTGATAGTCTTGGTAAAGGAGAATCAATGTCAGTTTAACTTCGAAAAGTGTAAAGTTATACATTTTGGGATGAAAAGATTACCAGATTAATGTTTAGAGGGCATATTGCAAGAGTGGTTAAAGCAGCTCTGTAAAAATTCGATGTTGCACAAATTGTAATTTTTCTAATACATTGACTTTTTACAGAAGGAACACATCCTAAAAACCTTGTACAAATATTTCTATTTCGGCATGTTAAATTATTGTATGAAAAGTATGATATGCCCAAAGGGAATTAACTCACTCATTGTTTAAGCAAAAGATGTAGAATTGTTGAAGCCAAAAGCAACGCCTTGAAATCGGTAGATTCTTTGATAGTTGTTTACAAGTTCAATCTCAGGTGGCCTTCAAAGTCAGTGCAGAAAGGGGCAGTGTGAATCAAAAGGAAGTTCCGAAGGCCACAAAATCGGATTAAAGATGTGAAGAGGGAAAATAAGGAAGTCTATGAAGGTTTGAGAATTATGAGTCATGAAATACTGTCTGGGGTTCCTCGTAACTATATGCAAGATTTGCACGGGAACATAAAGGGTTCCAAAAACTTAACCCAAGGTTCAGGGGTACAGGTGGATATAAGGCATGGATCTTAAGAGACGGCTTTTTTCCATCTTGGGCAATCTTGACCACGGGAGTTGGAGATCGAACTCATGGGTCGTTAGTCAGAGGGAGGAAGATAGAGGTCCGTCCACCGAGAGCTGCTCCAGTTCACAGTTGAGGATATCCAGAGGCAATCAAATAAGGAGAAATCTAGCCGAGTCAGTCCTAATGCTCTATCGAGTCTGCGCATGCCCCGACCACTGTAGTTCTTCACCGGGCCATTCAAGATGCTGGAAAATCTCTCCTCGTATCCAGCTAGCTAATGCGACGTCTCATTGGGTGCTCTATGACTCCGAAGGAAGAATTACAAAACACGAAGCGGAGAGGAAAACTTGAGATGCCAAATCGAGCAGAGAAGGAAGGTATACATAAGACAGGAAGAAACCCATGTGAGCCTGTCTATTCGTTTGATTTTTTTTTGTGATGTAAGAGAAATCCCTAATGAACTGATAAGATATTTAGAATAAGGCAATGATAACTTACGTGTGAATAATGCTAGTGGATGTGTGTAACTGTAAACGGATGTGAAACTGAGCACAGTTAATTTCCTGAAAGGTAATTTGGGCTAAGTGATTGGATTGATAACTATACGTATTTATAATAATTCTATGTTAATGTGTTTACCTGTTGTTTATGTCGTAAGATTGATTAAGCTCGGAGTTAAGAATTCTGCTGATGTGATTATTAATATTTGATTAAGTGGTTCTGAGAGATTACCTCGAGAGTTATATAAGGTGCATAATTGAAACTGAAATATGGTCATTGTATGTATCCGTAATATCTGTATGTAAAATGTAATTATTTGTTGTTTGTGACGTAAATTTGGTTGTTGAGAATTAAGTGAGCAATTATGAGAGGATACCTTAAGTGTTACATTTAATTGCATGTTTGAAACTGAGATTTTTGAGGGCGATCTCCCCTGATTTTTTTGTATTGTAAACAATTATTCAATTAGTCATTAAATATGACTGTTTATTATACAAAGGTGTCATCTGATTTATCTTTTGCAATGCACTGATCCAAAAAACTTAATTCGATCCTATAAGCGGGAACCATAAGATAAAAAGTGAGTTAAGATAGAGAACGCAATTGAAGCCATGACTGCAAACCTTGGCCAAGAAAGGATATATAGCTGATTAATTAGAAACTACTGGAGGTATGAATGTCTTCTTTTGCCATTAGGAGAACTTAGGTGGCGCAGTCATAAATAAATAATAAATTTCTAGAGATCTCTGGCATAAGGAAGAAATACCGAAGGTAGAACTTAAGGATTAGGGTAAATAGAGTAGCAAGGTAAAGATAAGATTAAATAAAGCAATTTATGAAATTAAGTAATAAGTGAGTAGAGTAGAAACATTTATGATAGAGCAATTGAAATAACGAAAACCCAAAAGAACAAAAGAAAAGAAAACGATAAATTTTATAGCTCATCAGATTATTTGGTTACTGAAAAATACCATGACAAGTATTTTATTATACCTCTTTACAGTCTTGGCAAGACCCCCCCCCCAATCTTGACTACAGCACATAGATCGACTCACTTGAGTTTGAGGATGAGGTGGGGGATTCAGAGGCGAGTGACGAAGACGGTAGAAGGTCTATAGAATGAACATTATGAGGGCAGGTTAAAGATTTGCGGGTTACAGAAAATGGTAGAAAAGGGATGATATCATTGAGACACAAATTCTTAATGGCTTTTTACAAGATTAACACAGAGGAAATTTTTCCCTGGTGGTGGGAGAACCAGGGAGGGCCATCTTTGGAAACTGAGCAAGAGTGTAGTTAATAGGGGTGTCAGGACTAGATTTTTTTTTTTTTTTTTACTTGGAGAATGGTAAATATGTAGAACAGGTTGCCAGTGTGTTGTGGGTATCATGACCATCAATGAGTTCAAAGCAAAATGTAGCAGTACTGAGCAAATGTTGGGTAATGCTTGGCATAATGTTTAGGGCCTCCTTTGATAAGTCTAATGATTCCATGGAGTAGTCCCATAATAATAATTAAAAGAAGAAGAAAATAGTTTTTTATATGTTTGTTAAAAATGCCTAAAAAGAACCTGAAATGATAAACATAACTCATTTTATATTAGCAAAATTTCGAATTAGTGCAAATCGGCATCATCAAGATGTAAGAAGAAGATTTCATGATACGAACTATTCAAATAAGTTCGAAATAATTGTGATGTGTTAATTTTGAAAATAAATTCAAATAAAAAAAATCTAAATTATTAAGTAAAACTACAATAAATTTAAAGCAAAAAAACTATGACAGCCAATTGATTCTACATTACCTGAATCTGCTTTCTCACTTTCACTCTGAGTACTCTGTTCTTCTTCAGCCGAAAGGAGTGGGTGATTTAATCTTGTAGGACTTTCTGCTTCTGAGTCTGACATTTTTTCCTGTTCATTGTCTAAAAGAAAAATTAAGACAATTTTTTTACACTTAATATCCAGATATTCTGTACATGAAATATTTGTGCTACGTCTGTATTATCATGAAAAAAATTAAGCAGTAACAGGACAGAAAACTAAATATTAGCAGTGAATTTCTTTTTTAATTAAAATGAAGGATAATAAATATGCATTGTTTCTTTACTAAGTAAAACAATATTTTGAATTTTGAAACATCCAAAAGTTTTAAAGGTGAATGAGAACTTATGAAGTTACAAACTTTCAGCAGTGCATCAGTACTGCACTACTTAAGACAAACCACTCATGAGTTCTGCATATTCATCTTTAATTAGTGAATTTTAAGGGGATTCCACTGACCTGATAGCTGTTCATGATGAGAAACAACAGCCTAACTACTAGTTCTCAGAAATAATGCAGAAACAACCATGATTTAAAAAGGAGCATTAAAGAACAAAAGACACTTGGGCAGAGTTTCTATTTTAAGTAGTGCAGAATCAATGCAATTTTGGAAAGTTTGTAACTTCATACACTTGTTCACTTCTAAAACTTAGTTTCAAAGCACAAAAAAACAAAAAAGATTCCTTTTAACAGAATTAGAAGATTCAATGCGAATTTGTAATTTCTTCTTTTCTATTTAAAATCCACAATATCCAATTTCTCTTTAAACCCATTTTTTGCTCTCAAGTGCAACTTCATTTTCCTGCTTATAGTATTATGAATATAACAAGACAAATATGCTATTTAAAAATGAACATATATACTGAATTTTCCTTTAAAAACTCGCAAAACATGCCCTAAGAAAATGCATTAATTACGAGTGAAGTTTTGATGTTTCTCTTTTTTGTTGATTATAGTGCAAATAAATCTGCATTCAATTTAACATAATTTAAGATACATTTTATTACATAAATAAAATCTAATTTGTTTCATTTTATTTTTCTTTAATTGACATAAGTAAATGCCACATAAGATGACTTATTAAAAAATTGGGTTAGACTTGTCCAAGGCTTCATGAATGAGGTTTCTGCCTAACATTTGTGATGTTTTGAAAGATAAACTCTTTGATCAATGACACTGATAAATAGAGAACTTAAAGCATTATAAAACTATTTTACTGTAACAATAAAAAAAAAAAAAAAAATCACACCTTTCAATATATTCAAAAAATATATTTTAATTAGCCAAAGAGCACTTCACATCACACGAGATTAAAGAACAGTATTTTAAAAGAAAATGCATTTCCAGAAAACTATGTATAAATTAGCTTCCTAGTCATTTTCTCTATTAGGGAGAAATTTTTTTTTTTTTTATATTTATATTTTTTAAAAATGGTATCAGTGAATTTTTATATTATCTTACTTTGTAAGATTTGTATTCTGTGCAAGTTTGTTGTACAATAAAATAATTCTAAAAAAAATCAGCTAACATATTTTATTTCCATATATGGAGTAAGCGAAGCCGTTTTAGTCCTATCTAACTTTTGAAGCCTGAGTGGGCAGTTCATTCTCCAATGGTAGCCGATCAGAGATAGCTGGCCAAAGGCTATCATGAATACCACCATCTTGTGGTTCCTAGCCCTAACACAATATTTTTAACATCTGAAAACAGTGTGGATTTGATGGTCGATTTTCTTGAATTTACGGGACAAAAAACCCGAGTTTCCAGGAGAAAAAAATCCACTTACCCATGCCAGAAATAACTAACTCGGGAACCGGTTGAAAAAATGCTTAGAAAATGTTCCTCTAGTTACCGATTAGATTGGAACCAATCTAGTCGCCAACTTACTAATAACTGAATTTTTACAGTTTTCCTTCATGTGGTCAAGCACAGTGGAGTGCAAACGCCACTTCCACTGAGCTACAAACTGTAAAAATTCAATTACTAGTAAGATTCTAGTTTCTAACTCTTATAATTTTAGGACGATCACTAAATGTAAATGTTACTCTATATAGTAACATTTACATTTTTAAATATTTGTTGGCACTCATCATCTTCCACATTTTATTAAAACAGGTTGAATTGGTTAAGCGATTTTAAGATGTATCTCATTATTATTATCATCATCATGGAGTCCTTAGACTCATCACGGGTTGCCCTAAACTTCATGCCAAGCACTATCCAACATTCGTGCAGTATCTATCATACTTCATTTTCAACTTATTCACAATCATGGCACCCACAACATGCTGGCAACCTATTCCACTCATTCATCACTCTCCAAGTAAAAAATCTAGCACTGACAATCCTGTTAACTACATGCTTACTCACTCTCCAAGGATAGCCCCTAGTTCTCCCACTACCAGTAATTTGTATGTCTCAATCATATCACCCCCTTTTCCACCTGTCAACAAATTTCTGTAACCCACAAATGTTCAACCTGTCCTCGTAAGGTTCATTCTGTAAACCTGCCATCATTTTGGTTCATCTCTGAATCCTGTCCACCTCCTCCCCCATTCTCAAGAAACTCTGACAACTAGACCTGCATGTGGCAGTAAAGATGGGGTCTTATCAAGGCTTGATAAAGAAAAACAATAATCTGATTGTCTCTGTTCATCAAAGTATTCTTCAGTAATCAAGTGGTCTGATAAGCTGCTTTAGTCACTTTTGCTATGTGCCTTAAACTTTAACTCCCTATCCACTAACACTCTGAAGTCTATGACTTCGTCAATTTATTGGAGAAAAGTTCCATCAATGTGGTGCACAGCTGGTAATCTTATCACTCCAAAATGCATGATCTTACAATTTGCCAAGTTAAACTGACATAGATTCTCCTTTATCAAGACTGCCAGTCGATCCAAATGGTCCTGCAAAATTTTAACATCATCTTTATTAATTATTGCACTATCCAATGTTGCATCATTGGCAAAAAACTGAATAGTTCCTCTCAAATCCTTTCTTATATAGTTAATGTATAAATCAAATAGTAGTGGCCCAAGAATAGAGCCATGTGGCATGCTGCTAGTCACAGGCCTTCTACTTTACTCTTGAATAAACTATTGTCTGTTCTCTCTTCATCAACCATCCTCTTTATATCCATCCCCATGCAGAATCCAGTGAAAAGATTTTGCACTCTCACCTACTCTCTTTGATTGCAGTTTATCATCCATCATCAAAAGTAACCCCCCCCCCCCACCACCACCACTGTTTTCTCTCTATCCTGCCTGAACATGCTATATCCTTCATATTTTATTCCACTAACTGAAAGAGTTTGAGAACAGGAATCAAACACCTTGGAGATGCAGTGGCAAGCCTTGAAGAAAGCCCTGATTGATACAGCTAGAGAGGCATGTGGTGAAGTTGTCTGCAAGGATAGAAAAATTAGAACTCCATGGTGGACACAGGAAGTTAAACAGGCAGTGAAGGAAAAGAAGAAAGCATATCAGAAGTTACTGGCAAATAAGTCAGCTTGTGCTCTTAGAGAATACAGACACAAATGCAAGAATGCTAAACACTGTGTAAAACTAGCTAAACAAAAGTCATGGGAGGCCTTTGGCAAGAATGTAGAAAATAAATATCAAGAAGGTGGCAAAATATTCTGGAGGTTGTTGAAGAAACTTAGGAATGGAGGAAAGAGTCCTGTAAAAGGAGAGTTAGAGATGATAAAGGTGACATGAAAATGGGAGAAAAAGATATCCTTGAAGTATAGAGTAATTACTTTGAAAAACTGCTAAATGAAACAAGCGGTGATGACAGCACAGTGGTAAAAAACACTGATCAGGCATGCAGTCAGGAATACATATCCATACTTGAAGTAGAAAAAGCCATCAAAGGCTTGAAATGTGGAAAGGCAGCAGGAGTAGATGATATTTGACCAGAAATGCTGAAGTATGGTGGTATAAGAGTCTTACAGTGGCTGCACTGCATAATTCAGAAAGCCTGGACAGAGGGACGAATTCCCAATGATTGGAGTAGAGCTCTCATAGTACCCATATATAAAAAGGGAAATAAAACTGCATGTGAGAATTCCAGATGTATTTCCCTACTGAGCATTCCTGGCAAGATCTATGCAAGTATACTTGAGAAAAATTGTGGAAGAAAAGCTTGGCAAAGAACAAGCTGGATTCAGGCCAAATCCAGCTTGTTCTTTGGAAAAGGCACATGACAAGGTGCCAAGAGAGAAGCTATTCAATATGCTACAGTTATATGGTGTTAATGGGGCATTATATCAAGCAATACTTAGTCTTTATTTGAGTTGTAAGTCAGCAGTTAGAATTGAAGGAAGTACAGGAAGATGGTTTACTGTTAAATCTGGTGTGAGACAAGGATGCACATTATCCCCTCTGTTATTCATTATCTATATGGATCACATTATGAAGGAAAGTGGTATTAAACATATCAAATTTGGAGATGTTAATGTCAGCTCTTTGCTTTATGCGGATGATGTTATACTTCTAAATAAATCCGCTACAAGTCTGCAAGATTCTTTGACTAAATTGAATAACTCTTGTAATAGACATGGTATGAAGGTCAGCAATAAAAAGACAATGAAAATAGGCAGAATCACTGAAAATGTCAACTGTGTTGTGAATGGAGAAGATGGTAAATTAAATATAGAAATAGACAACAGAATCAACAAAGCTAGTATGGTGGGAAGTCAATTGAATAAATTCATACGGAATAAGAGAGAAATTAGTCGGAACACTAAATTAGCTGTATACAAGACAATGTTCAAAATGTAAAACACTTGACCAAAGACTAGAGACTGCAGATATGAGAATCCTGAGAAAGATTATAGGCATGAACAGATGGCATCAATGGCAATATCATATTAAAAACGAGGATATTAGGAAAGACATTGACATTGTCAGCATCCAGGAATGCGTTAGCAGAGCTAATCTCAGGTGGTATGGTTACGTAAACAGAATGGGTGAAGTAAGATTAGCAAAACAAGTGTTCTCTGCCAGGTTGGCAGCAAAACGACCCAGAGGAAGACCAAGATATAGGTGGATTGATACAGTACAAAGTGCCTTAGACGACAGAAATATAAGATCTGATGATGAGTATTGACAAGTAACAGACTGATTTGAAGGAAAATTGTAGATAGGAAGTTAGTAATGATGTAATTTTTTTCATATAGTACTATCATATCTTGTACACCCCTTGAGGGTACAAGGCAGGAATTTGATGATGATGAACTATATCATTATCTCTCAGCTGTCTCAATAATGCCAATAACCTTTGCCTAGGATGAACTAATCAAAAAAAACTTCTTCCTCTTGTTCCGAATGCTCCTGGCAGTAATGTACATAAAGTGCAAAAAACCCTTAAGTCCCATTTGTTCTCCTGATGCTTTATACTAAATGCCCTATTCTGGTTTGTCATGAATTTTAATGTGATTTTAATTCACAACACAAAACACAAATAAGCAAAAGGATATATTTATTTACTTAGTTGCTGATATTTCACTGGTTTTCTAATCAGCATCTTCAGAGCACAAATAAGTACTCATATAAGGATAGTTGACATCTCAATGGATTTGGTATTCTTACACTCAACCATCTCACTGGCATCTGTGTACCTGCTCAACAGCTTCCCTCCCTAAAACCTCTAGTTTCCCTGATTCTGCATATTCAGTTTCACTTCAATGAAAAACACATTCTGAAGCCTCTGAACACCAAATCCATTGAGATGTCAACTATCCTTATATGAGTACTTTGGTCTGTCAAACTCACTCCACAGAGCCACAAATTCCACATCATTCTTCCTGCAAAACCTATGCATTGACTCATTTGTTATTATGGCCTTCCTTCTCAGCTCAACTGCAGCAACAGACCCACTAACTTAACTCTCTCATTCTTTTCTTTTGTAACTTTCAGTGGCTCTTTCATGTCCTCCCTTTTATACTTGCAATGAGGATTAAAAATTTTTTTTCTTCTTTCTGCCATTGTTTATCAGTTGATTTATCAATGAAAATTCCATCCAAACAAACTAAGTAACTGTTTATTCCATAAATCAGACAAGTGGTATGCATAAGATTGGGAAAAGAAAGTTTTCAATTTTTGACTAGGATTTCCACATAAGCTGCATTACTGGATATCATAATTAATATTGTGTTTACAAGTTTGCAATATATATAAAAGTTCTGTTCGTAAAATAAATCTGATAATTTCAAGATTTATTGGACTGTTTCAGACAGAAGATGACGAGGAAAGATGTGCAGAAAGGCTTAAGTGTTGATGAGCGAGTTTGATTTTTTTTTTTAAAATCAGATTTTAATTCACAACACAAAACACAAATAAGCAAAAGGATATATTTATTTACTTAGTTGCTGATATTTCACTGGTTTTCTAGTCATCATCTTCAGAGCACAAAACAGAAGATGCAGAGTAAGAAACTTCTGAAATATCAGAAACTAAGTAACAAATATATTATTTATTTTCTCATTAATGCCCAGTGTTATGAATTAAACCATGATTAAAAATATAACTAGAGGAAAGTTTAACATTCAGTACACTACAATAAAATTTATAATGTACTGGTCTTTTCCTGTAGCCTAAACCAAATATAATTATCTCCAGTTATCTCTTATGTTATTATTTTCTTCATGGATTCTAGTGAATGTTACAGAAGTGGTTCTTGACACCATTTGTCCATTTATGTATTTTGCAATAGAATTGTTTATACAGGTTGCAAAAAGGAACGTTACATTTAAAGATATTTTAAATCTTTGTTGAAAGATCTGTTTTCAGAGTTTCAACAAGTGAATTAATAACTGCTATGTAGATATAGAATTATCACCACTCACACTGGTTTTATCTGACTGTTTATATATTAAGATATTATCCAATTTGAAATTTTCTGATCATGTTTAACTATACCAATTAATAAATAAAATTACTGAATTGTAAAATTAGTAGAGCTAAAAAAACATAGTAATTTGAAATATTACATTTTTTGGCAAGTTACTGTTGTTGTTAACTCTGTACAAGCAATGAAATTATTGCAAACAATCATACAAAAAAAGTTTTGCGGCAGCGTTTATGGTAATATCATTGATTAATCACAACTGAACTAGAAATTTTTATATAATGAAACCTGTGGTGAATTCATCACTAAAAACACACGTACTAATCATAGTGATAAGTTTAATACATAAACATTTCATCCCAAGTACAGTAATTCAAACAATACTAAGAATAACATACAGTTAGGGCGCATGATTACAATGGAATCTCAATATGTGTGCAGTAACGTGTTATAGAAGTAAATTAAAATATAACTGAACAAAAAAAAAAAAAAAAATAAAATAACAGAAGATGCAGAGTAAGAAACTTGTGAAATATCAGCAACTAAGTAAACAAATATATTATTTCTTTTTTCATTAGTAAATAAATAAATATATTATTTTCATCTTCTTGGGATGAAATATTTACGTATTAAAACTTATCACTATGGTTAGTACGCGTGTTTTTAGTGATGAACTAGAAGTTGTTTTAGTATGTACAGGATGTTTCAGAATTAGCTATCTATTTCAGTGAAATGGACAAATTTTTTAAAAACTCACGTTTATTGATGTTTAATGTGTTATAAATGTAAAAATTTTTAAATTATTTCATAATTTTATTTTCATTTCCATCCAGAACCCTAACAACATATCCAAGACAACAGTTCATAGAATCTTGTGTTAGACACTGATTAAAAAGGCTTATTACATTCAGGTACTGCATGCCCTAAATGAAGAGGATTATCCAAATCGAGTAGCAAGGTGTGCAGAATTTCTAGATCAGATTGAAAACTGAGGTTTATTGGATAACATCTTATTCAGTGTCGACTGACTTTCCACACATGTGGTAAAGTCAGTCGACACAATTGTCGTATCTGGTCCGATGAAAAACCATCTGAAGTCATAGAATGGCAAAGAGACTCTTCAAAAGTTAACGTGTGGCTTGGAATGACTAAATCCAAAATTTATGGTCCATTTTTTTTTTTGGGAAGCATCTGTAACAGGTACCATCTACCTTGAAATGCTTCAGCAGTTTCTTGAACCACAGCTTCTCAATGATGGCATTCTTTATAATGTTGTTTCAACAAGATGGAGCAACAGATGCTTTCCGAACTGGTGGATTGGATGTGGAGAACCTCAACCTCTGCATTCTCCAGATTTGACACCCCTGGATTTCTTTGCATGGGATTTCATGAAAACAAAGGCTTATTGCCAAAAGATCATTAGTTTAGCTGAACTTAAAGAACGCATTCAGCTGGCAGTGGACATAACTCCTGAAATGATTCAAAATGTGTTTCACAATGCTAAGGATAAATGTCAAATTTGCAAAGATACAGACAGAGCATGTGTTGAAAGTTCTCAATAAAGATTTGACTTATGATTTATAAATATCTGTTTTGGTATCACAATTAAGTAATAAACATGAAATTATGTCAGTTTTTAATAGATTTGCCCGATTTCTTAGAAATAGGCAGCTAATTCTGCGACACCCTGTATAATGCAGACATTCTTGCAGTGTCAAATTTTGTCATTAGAATGGTCTAACTGAAATAACCAACTTCAACAGTAATTTTAAATACCAAATTTCATAAATTTCCATCTAGCCACATAGGAAAAATTATCACTGAATCATTCTGCCAATAGAGATGGCTGGAACTCAGTGGCATACAAAAGCTCAAGATAGGAATGAATAGAGGGCTTTGTCCAGCAGTGGACAGAAAACAGCTGTTACTGATGATGAAGATGAATTTTCTTACTCCTTCAACAAAATGTATAGTAAATTTCATTAAATTCCATTCAGCCAGTTCAGAATTAATATATTGATGTATTTTTTTCAAAGAATGATTCAATTGAACCACACCCAAGTTTCTATTTGGGCATTCTAATATGTGCATACCAATTGTTGAAATTCATTAACTTTCATTCAGTCAGAGTGGAGTTATTGCAATATGCAATTTCAACATATCCATCATTGCCTTAGAAATAGTTAGAATGACTTGACACATTTTTGTAAAATTTTAAAATACCTAAATTCAACTAAAAATCTATCTAGCCAAAGTTCTAAAACAACTTGTGTACTGATGGACATACAAAACTAATCTAATAGGTGCTTACACATTTCATCAGATGCACCTAAAACAACCAAATTTAAAAAAAAAAAAAAATCTATGAAGGGAAGGATGCATTGATAAATATTATAAACATATTTACAGATCTACTTTAAAATGAGTTTCCCTTTTAGATGATCCAACTTTTGAATTATTATTTTGCATTGTATTTGTATAAACAGCAGAATTAGATAATTTCTTAGAATGACCTGTGAATTCTACATATACTTTATTATGTGCCATGAATTGGAAATGATGGGTTAATTCAGATTCAAATCAATAAACTACGAGTAGTTAGCTATTTATTATAAGAAAGATGATGATAATTATGACAATTCAATTTTTGACAATATACAAAAAATATGCATAAACATAAATGTACTAAAACTTTTTTTTTTTTTTTTTTTTTTTTTTTTTTAAATCTAACCCATGCAAGGGGTTATAGATCTATAGCACATTAGTGTATGCTGGTAGGCATTTGGAAATCTTTCTCTAGGAAGTTTTCAAGTCATTTCAGGTCTTCAATAAGTAAGGAGTTAGTCTCACAGTGGGTAATGAACTTCTCTCCCATCTAGAAATGTTCATAAATATCCACACCCAAGTCAGTGCAACAGTAGAAACTCCATTGCAGCAGGTGGTAAGAATTATATCACATTGCATTACTTAATGCATGTGCCATGAGAGCACAGGCACTATTGTGTGCATGATGTCTATTTTTGTACCTAGGGTGATTCAAGCATAGGGCTCACTTTAGTAAGTACAAGAGTGGCAAATCCAAGGTATGATGCTGGACCATGCTTTATTTCATGCAATATCACTTATATTATATGTGGACTGGTCCCTACTCTTTCTTTCTTATTTTCTTCTTGCTCTCCCAATGCTATAAGAGTATTCAAGGGCTAGAGTTGAATCTTTCCTATTTTGTTATATTTTTTTACCTCATGTGGTGGGAGTCTGCCTCTTCTCCAGGTATTTGTCTTACCTAGTTGACTGAATTCCAAGATCCCTGGTCAACAAGAGAGGTTTGACCAAATTACCCCCCCCCTCCCAAAGGAGTTGATAAGAATGGAAGATGGGAGCAGCCAGGGCTAATATGGGCATATCATCTAAAATGTGATAGTTACTTTTTGGACTAATGATAGAATTTACTTAAGCCCAAATGGGAGGTTTTTCCTGGATAGTACATCAGTGAAAAACCCCATGATAAGAAAATTAAATATCTGTACTTTCGTCAAACTTCGAAAGGAGAAGAAAAAGAATAGCTATGTAAAACACTGGCAAAAATAAATTAGGATATTCTTGGACTTTCCGAAGCAAGAATAGAAGAAAAATTACTGAAACAAGCAATTATGTTTTATCTACCACAATGGTCAAGGATTTGGAATTAGGGTCCATAAAAGATGGGAAAAAATAACATTCTTGAATTTAAACCAATCTACCACAGAATTACAACTCTAAGATTGAAAATCAATAAGTGGTATGATTTAAGTATAATACAAATATATGCACCCACCTTCAGTCATTCAGATGAATGAAATTAACTTTCTATGAGGATCTCTCATGTGGCGTTTGCACACCACATGAAGACTTCTTGGTTTCGAATCTAGTCGGCGACTAGAAGAAATTTTCCTAAGCCTTTTTTCAACCGGTTCCCGAGTTAGTCGATCTCTGGCACAAGCAAGCAGGCTTTTTCTCCTGTAAATTCAAGGAAATCGACTGCAGAACCCACATTATTTCAGACATTAAAAATAAGAGTGCTAGGGTTAGGGTCCACGAGATGGAGGCACTTGTTGAACCATCTCTCTTCACTGCATGTCGCTTAATTAGTGATAGCCTTAGGCCAGCTATCTCTGATTGGGTACCAATGGAGATTGAACTGCCCACTCAGTCTCCAAAAGTTAGATAGGGCTAAAAACGGCCTCACCTACTCCCTATATACAGGAATAAAAACGCATTAGCTGATTTTTTTATGAGGATCTCTCTAACACTCAAAGATAGTACATGTCATTTCAACATTGTAATGGGTGACTATCTGTAAAGCAGGCAAGAAACAACAAGGAGAAAGTGCTTGAGGTGTGCAAGGTATGGGCCAAAGAAATGAGAGATAATAGACTCGTTCAATTTGCAGAATGTGAGGAATAGTATATAGGAAATACTTTCTTTAAAAAGCCAACTAAAATAGACCTAGAGATCACCAAATGTGGAAGTTTTTAATATAACTGATTATATTATGGTATTTTCAACATGGAAATACTAAAAAGTGTATCTATTATCTACCAGTTTAATAATGATAGTGATCATATGCTAGTGAGAGCAAAGATAAAAATAAATATCAAGAAAGAGAGAGAGATATTGAAAGGAAAAACTGAAGGGAAAAAACCCAGTAGAAGGTGAAGATATAATAAATGAAAGAAAAATTTGAGGGAATAATGGAAGGAAAGTTAAAGGAAAAAAGTATGAATGAATCAGGCTTATCTGATAGAAGGGAGGAAATAGTTTCAACGATAATAGAAGTTACTAAAAGTTTAAGAAAATCATTACCAGCAAATAGAACTTCTAGAGAAAAACTTACTTTATGGGCACTTAATCTAATTTAAAAAAAAAAATGCAATTAAGAAAAAGGAGACAGAAGTAGCAAATAGCTTTTCCATTTTTACAATATAGAATTTGTAAAAATGGAAAAGCTAGAAAAGAAAAAAAATAACACCAGAAAATGTAATTTAAGAACAATTCAGAATATAACAGAAAACAAAAAATCTCTGAAAAATGATCAAAGAAAGGTTGCATGGAAAGAAAAAATGGATTCAGCCTGTATTTTCATCCACTATGATGTGTAGGCTTCCCCCATTGTGGGAGAATTGGGTCCACTTCTCCCATGATGATATGAGAGTGTATACATATTTGTATGAATGAATGTATGAAGGTGAAAGACAATCGCAAACATCTATGCCCACGCCGTGATTCGAACCCACAGCCTTTTGGCTGGAGAGCAGATACACTAACCATTCAGCCAACCAGGCTGGCATTAGCAGTTATTCTAGCCCTTTTTGTTATATGGAATTTTTTTTGTGAAGTTAAAATATCATTGACCATATCTAATATGACCTCATGAAACTTGAACCTCCTGATTTTAAGTGTTCTTCTAATAATGCCATCTTCTCCAAACTTCTATTATTCTTTGCTGACTGGAGGGCTTTCCATAATTCTTCCATCATAGTGGATGGTTATGTAACAGCCTCATCTAAATATAGTAGAAAGATTTTTTATCTCTTTCCTTGCCCTTGTATAGGTCCCTATAAAACTCGCTATATTTTCATTATCTCTTCTATAACGGATTGTACTATTCCTTGCATTATTTTTCAATTTTGGAATTTTAGAACGATAATAGAAGTTACTAAAAGTTTAAGAAAATCATTACCAGCAAATAGAACTTCTAGAGAAAAACTTACTTTATGGGCACTTAATCTAATTTAAAAAAAAAAATGCAATTAAGAAAAAGGAGACAGAAGTAGCAAATAGCTTTTCCATTTTTACAATATAGAATTTGTAAAAATGGAAAAGCTAGAAAAGAAATAAAAAATAACACCAGAAAATGTAATTTAAGAACAATTCAGAATATAACAGAAAACAAAAAATCTCTGAAAAATGATCAAAGAAAGGTTGCATGGAAAGAAAAAATGGATTCTAAAATTCCAAAATTGAAAAATAATGCAAGGAATAGTACAATCCGTTATAGAAGAGATAATGAAAATATAGCGAGTTTTATAGGGACCTATACAAGGGCAAGGAAAGAGATAAAAAATCTTTCTACTATATTTAGATGAGGCTGTTACATAACCATCCACTATGATGGAAGAATTATGGAAAGCCCTCCAGTCAGCAAAGAATAATAGAAGTTTGGAGAAGATGGCATTATTAGAAGAACACTTAAAATCAGGAGGTTCAAGTTTCATGAGGTCATATTAGATATGGTCAATGATATTTTAACTTCACAAAAAAAATTCCATATAACAAAAAGGGCTAGAATAACTGCTAATGCCAGCCTGGTTGGCTGAATGGTTAGTGTATCTGCTCTCCAGCCAAAAGGCTGTGGGTTCGAATCACGGCATGGGCATAGATGTTTGCGATTGTCTTTCACCTTCATACATTCATTCATACAAATATGTATACACTCTCATATCATCATGGGAGAAGTGGACCCAATTCTCCCACAATGGGGGAAGCCTACACATCATAGTGGATGAAAATACAGGCTGATTATCATCATATGTGGAATTATAGGGCTGGTAAGTATGATAAGCTTAGGAGATTGTTTTGATCAGTGACATGGCATGTGTAACTGCAATTATTGGATGTTGATAGTACATGGGAAGTGATTTGAGAGAAGCAATGGCAGACTCAGAAGTAAATCAAGTGGAGCTAAATGGATGAATATAACCATTAATCTGGAGCTACAAAAAAAGAAAAAATTGTGGAGGGAATTCATGGAGAAAGGTGATCAGCAGGCACATGAGCAGTAAAATGCAGGCCAGAAAGGTAACCAACCAGTGTGGTAAAGAAGAGCAAAGTATGAAAGAGAATTAAGAGTGCAAGCCAAAGATAATCCCAAACAGTTATTTTGATATGTTGCAAGAAAAAGGAAGAATGTTTATGGTAGAATGATTTTAACGGTAACAATCAATTGAAATAGTAGAATTACTAAGTGAACACTTTGCAAAAGTATGTTGTCCAGGTGGATATATTGCAGTAATGAGAGAGGCAAAGACATATGGAAACTGAGGTAAATGAAATGGGGGCATAACATATTACAGAGTCTTGATGTGAATACAGCTATAGGATTAGGTGGCGTACCAGCTTGAGTTTTACTTGAAGGTGCTAGGGAACTGTTAGTGCCTTTGACATTGTTTAATCTAAGTCTTAGCTGTGAGTTAGTCCCAATGGAGTGTAAAGAGAAGTAAATAGTTCCATTGCATAAAGCAGACTCCAAGATTGATGTAGCAAATTATCAACCAATCGGCATATCAGGAATTGCTGTCAAAGTACTAGAGAAGTTGGTCGAGGGCAAAATGCAGGCATGGATAGACGGAAATGGGATACTGTATTGAGGTGGTGGTGGTGGGGGGGGGGGGGGACATAGTTTTTCTGAAGGATAGGTTGTGCCAGTAACTTGCTCACATTTTATAATAAGTGACAGCTGAGCTGGATAAAGGTAATGTGTTTACAGTGATACTGCTGGACTTTGCAAAAGCTTTTGACAGGATATCACATGGAATTCTAATCAATCAACTGTAGTACATGAGGATGGATATAGGGTTGGTGAGGTGGATGAGAGAGTGGTTGTTGGAGAGATATCAGAGAGTAGTTTATTCAGGTGTAGAGTCCAGAAGAAGGCCTCTGACTGTTGGCCACAGGAATTCTTCTTGAAACACTGCTGTTTAATTTGTACATTAATGATATAGGAAGGGATCTGAGAGGAATTGTTCAGTTGTTTGCATGATGCAAAATTGGGTAGAGCAATAGTTAATACAGATGTTAAAATTTTGGAAGATGATTTGGATAGATTTGCAATTTGCAGACTGGGCAAAGGAGAATGGATGTCAGTTTAATGTGACAAAGTGCAATGTTAAGCATTTTGGGGTGAAAAGATTATTCATGAAACTGTACTTCAGGAAATTAATGAAGCTAGAGATTTGGGAGTGTTAATGGATAGGGAGTTGAAGTTTAGAGGGAACATAGCAAAAATTACTAAAGTAGATCATCAACTTCAACAACAGCAACATCAAGTGTTAATGTTTTGGCAGATTCAGCAGAAAGCTCTTGATATTAAGCATATAATCAAAACAAAAAAAAAAAAAAAAAGGAATTTGTTCAGAAGTAAATGTATATTCCACATCATTTGGATGGTTGGTGGACCATCAATTTCAATAGGACCAAATGCTCATACTGAACTCCTGTCCAAATGGCAGTTGTGCCTTCTGGTCCTTTGCCAAGGCCATTGGGCACAACATTTTGTCCACCCATGTTTTCTCTGCTATCACATCCAGATGGTACCATAGCTACCTCATCTAAAGACAAGGCCGACTTATTGGCATTACTCTTCTCTTCGAATTCTTGCAATCATGACCAGGGTTAAAGTGCCTCCCACCTTATTGAGAACCACTCACTCCATAACAACCATAGTCTTTCAACAGAATAATCCAAAGAATTCATAATAACCTGAACAAGCACAAAGCATCTGGTTCTGATGGTATCCTGCCTATTATGTTAAAAAACTTGGTGAACTAGAACTAACACCTATCCTGTATCTTGATATTAAGCATATAATCAAAAAAAAAAAAAAAAAAAAAAAAAAAAAAGGAATTTGTTCAGAAGTAAATGTATATTCCACATCATTTGGATGGTTGGTGGACCATCAATTTCAATAGGACCAAATGCTCATACTGAACTCCTGTCCAAATGACAGTTGTGCCTTCTGGTCCTTTGCCAAGGCCATTGGGCACAACATTTTGTCCACCCGTTTTCTCTGCTATCACATCCAGATGGTACCATAGCTACCTCATCTAAAGACAAGGCCGACTTATTGGCATTACTCTTCTCTTCGAATTCTTGCACTCATGACCAGGGTTAAAGTGCCTCCCACCTTATTGAGAAGCACTCACTCCATAACAACCATAGTCTTTCAACAGAATAATCCAACGAATTCATAATAACCTGAACAAGCACAAAGCATCTGGTTCTGATGGTATCCTGCCTATTATGTTAAAAACTTGGTGAACTAGAACTAACACCTATCCTGTATCACCTCTTTAATCTATCCTATTGAATTAACATCTAGCCCATTTCAAAGAAAGAGGAAAAAAGTTAGCCAACTACCATCAAATTGCTCTTACTCTGCTCTCTCTGAAACTATGGAAAAGATCATCAACAGCCAGCTTCTGCACCACCTGGAAAACCATCAACTAGTTAGTGACCACCAATAGGATTCTACCACTATTGATACGCAGCTGATTTTCTTGCCTTCATTCACCCACCTCTAAGACTCAATCCATGAAAAAATTTAGAAAAACACGTGTAATAGCTCTCAATCTTTCAAAAGCATATAATGAGATTTGGCAAAGGGACCTGGTCTGTGGTCTATCTTACACCCTTACATCCAAAGTCTATGGTCTGTCTTACACCCTCTGCAATCAGATTGGCAGCTTTCTAACTGGTGGATCACTATGAGTTATAGTGGATGGTTTCCTCTTCTCAGATATCCCTACCAATGCTGGAGTACCTCAGGGCTCTGTACTCTCACTCACTCTTTTCTGCATGTATGTAAATAACCTGCTTTCACAGACTTCAAATCCTATCCATAGCTTTGCAGATAACAGTACAGTGCATTCTTTCTTTTCATTTGACAAACCTTGTAGTGTCCAATTGTTAGAATCCTCAAGATCTACATGACCTATGTGCTGAACTCTGCACTCCTAGCTATATCTCAATGGGGCAAGGACAATGCCACCAAAACCCAGTCCTATCTGATCTCTCACAAAGAGCTTGCATCCCTTCCCCTAACCTCTGATAATAACCTGATGTAAACATGCTTAGATTTCTCTCCTTAGATTGACCTACACCTCTAAACTTTCCCAACACAAACATATCTTAACTATAGCTTCTGCAGCTGCCAAAAATTTTTTGTGTACTCTTGTGCTCAAGAAGCTACTTCACACCTTTACAGCTGCTAGCTCTATGAAAATCCCAAGTCTATCCAACTATGGAATATTGCTCACATACATGGGATATATGTGAGCAATATTCCTCTCTAAAATTGCTCAATGCTATTCAAAAGAGAGCAATCCAGTTAATTAATAATCCTTTTCTCATAGACATTCAGTTTCTGCTTATATCTGTTCTATAGATACTTCCACAGACATGGCCAATATCATTACTATTATGTGACACCTAGGACTCGTCGCAGGAGGGCGCTCTACTCCACTATATTCAACTTGCCATTTCCCTTATTTAATCTTCTAACTAATCCCACCACAACCATCAACACACACAATACCATTTACTGCCTACTACTACCACCAACAGCAGTATCTTTTCTGTGTAAATTGTGTATCATCTCATGGCCGATTTGCCTGCATGCAGGATGAAAACACTGAACTTCCGTATAAAATTCATTAACTCACCTTCAATAGAAAAATCCCATATAAAGATTCCTCTCAGCAAGATGAAAAAAAATCCCCCCATAATCAATGGTTGCAATAGCATGAAACTTGCCAAACCAACTTCTCTGCCTCCTCTTTTATTCCATCTACTTCTGTTCTGTGGAACAGCATTCCACCATTCTCTGCCTTCCCTAAAGAATACAACTTTCAGTAGTTAAAAAAAAAAAAGCAAACAGATTCCTCCTTTCTTCTTATCCTCTTGCCCACACTCAACAGTAATATGTAGGTCTTATAACCTATCCTGTGTGGGTCAGACATGTATATATTTAAAAATATATATATACTAAGTTAGAGTAATGAATAAAGTTACTATTAAAGTAATGAAGTTTTAAATAAAAAAATAAAGTTAGAATAATGTATACCAGTCTATACATAATTATAAAGTTAGACTGCTGCAGAAATTTAAAAACACATTGCATATTGGAGGATTTGGTTAGTTTGGGTAAGAGTTTAGTGATGCAAAAATAGCTAAGGCCATAATTACTTTATAAATTAACTGGATACATGTGAGTGCATAAAAAACAAGTGTAAAAAGTGTACAAAATCAAGTGTAAAGTAGTTGGTAAAAACAGAAAAACAACCAGGTATTAAAAGCCTATATACAGTGACTACATTCTGCAAGTAAAAATAATATAAACAATATGCAAACAATCTACATATAGCAATAAATACTAATGTTCTGTCAGAATTTAGTGGGTGCTTAATGGTCAAGGCTGGATAACTGGGAGACCTCCACATGGCCTTTTGGGGAATGCAGAGAACCGACCAGGGTTTCTGACCAGATGTCCAATCCTCACCTTCTCGTGGTGGACCCTATTGGGTATCTATCTGGATATTGAATGAATGAAGAAAGTGATGTCACATGAGATGAACATTTTGCAGAGAACAATGTCATGTGTACTAACTGATAACCTGAGGGTGATAAAATTAAAGGCACTTCTCTGGCAGTATGCAAACAACAGAAATATCCTCTTCACAGATGACAAGATTTTCACCATTGAAGAGAGTCGTTTAACTGCCCAAATGATCAGATATATGACCAGGATGATCACATAGCACCGAGGATTCAGAGAGGTCATGACCCTGAATCAGTGATGGATTGGTGAGGGTGAAGTATAAGGGGATATCCAAGTTGCATTTCTGCAAGAAAGGAATTAAATTCTCCGCCAGAGTGTAGTAAGACAATGTACTAGCACTTATGGTACAGCCCCTGAACAACACCTTGTTTCACGGTAGGAAGGGGACATTCCAACAGGACTCGGTCTCTGCACACAAGGTGAGGAGCACACAATAGTGATAGGAGGTGGATCTGCCCCAACCACATATCATCATCTGATTGGCCATTTGGAAGTACCAATCTGAATCTGCTAGACTTCAAACTTTAGTGGGAGATTGAGAGAAGCCTGCAAGAATTGACACCGCAGCATCACCAGTCTGAAGCTGAATTTAGAGTAAGCAGCAGTGGTTCCATTGGATGCTGTGCGTGTCCCACCGATATGTGGGTTCAGACTTCGGGCTTGTGTGAAGGCAAAAGGGGGACATCTTGAACATTGAGTGCTGCTATATGCATTTTATATATGTAATTTGTATGTGCTGAAAGCTGTAAATAATTTACTAGCAGATTAAAGCAGAGGTCGGCAATGCAGTGCCCGTGGGCACCATGGCGCCCATAGTGAATTTTTAGTGCACCCTCAGAGAAATTATTGTAAACTGCTTTGGAGCTCGCAGCGGTAATTTTGCAGCGTAGATCGCAGTATATCTGAGAGATACATTCATTACTAGTATGTGCTAAAATGTAAGAAAACAAAGAAAAAACACTGCAAATATAATACATGATGGTACAAATTCAGTGAATATTGAATCCAACATGATTTCATAGCCGAATATAGAAACTACAAGAGTTTTGTGTCGAATATATAGAAACTAAAAGTTTCGGCAGATGCAAGCATAAGTAGTACTTTATGGGCAATTCGTAGTAAGCTCCAGACGTCTTTCCTTAGTATTTTCCATAAATGTAAAGCACATCTTGCAGAGGTCAGCAACCTTTTTAATATGAAGAGCGCAATATAAAATTTGAAAATTACGGAGGGCTCATGACACAGGCATTTTTTCTCTCATTTCAGGCTTAGAAATTCTATGATTAGTTGTTTTTAAGAAAAATAAGATTTCAAATCTTAACATTATTTTATTTACCTCGCTTTTACAACATATTTTTGTCACATTGAATGAATATAAAATACCATAAAATAAAAAATTAATACAAAAAGAATATTCATGTTAACAATTAGCATATATCTGTCAGATCAGATGCGAGCGCCTTGCTTTATCAATCATAATGGCAAATGTATTTGTTTATTATGCAATAATAGTGTGGCTATTTCTAAAAAACAAGTAACATAGAAAGATATTTCAAAACCATTCAATGCCAATTGTAATTTTAAGTTTAATTATTTAAATCAGGAGGAGTCAGCAACGCAGCAGCCCAAGAGCGTCATGGTACCTGCAGTATCGCACCATTCATATTAAAAAGGTTGCCGACAACTGGATTAAAGGTTTATGTGCTGTTCAAGCTGTACCAGTATTTATGGCTGGACTAGGTATTTCTGATTGCATTCCAGTTGACTATTTTCTGATGGTTGAAAACTATGCATACATCAATCAAGTAGTTATTTCCTGGAATACTAAATTAGCCAAATAATTTCTTACAGTCTCAACTACATGGAAATTATTGAGTAATATAGTGCGTACCAACTGATTAAAACTAAATAAATCAGCAAGGTAGGATTCTTCTCAAATGGACAAGTACCCAAAAATATCATTCTTCATAGTACATACATATACCTGAATCATCAGCTCTCTTACTGTCCTCATCATCTAGTGGCGGTGGTGATGGAGGCTTAATCTTCCGCTGCATTATGAAAAGAGAGGAGAGAATATGCATAATTCTGGTAATTAAAAAATACTAATTTATATAAAAAGTAATGAAAAAATTCTATAATACTAAAACTAATAGTTTTTTTAATACCTATTAGTCACTATCCAAGAACACTTTTTTTTTTTGGTTAAATTTTGTTTATTATATGTGACTCCCATGCATGAAAGGTAGTGAATCTACAGAACATTAGTACCATGAGTGGGCTGTGGATTTTTATTTTATTTTTTTATAAATATAATCCAAAGACTCTGCTCTTGATAAGAAACATTGAACTTTATCAAGCCTTTAATAATCAGGATTGAGATTTCACACTAGGCAATGAAATTCGTCACCCACCTAAACCAATCGTAAACATCATTACTACCTAGTGGGATCTAAAATGGCAGCTAGTTCACCAGAGAGCCATCAGTTTATAGTTTGATGTGGCAAACCACATGAAGATTACTGTAAATGATTTTAACATAATACACCAGCAATATAGATTTTGGTTCTTCACATCTAGTCTGCATGATGCTTGGTGAGTTCATATGTTTTTTTATTTGTGCGATCATTGCTATCCCTATAATCACATTCTGTTATAGGTGGTCATAATGCTAATTTCTCATTTAACATCAAGCAACTGTTTCTAATTCAACAACAACAGTACTGCTAATGATATCAGATGACTTGAATCCAGTTAGTGTTGAGAAGTATGATTACAGTACTAGTACAGTATTTCATGTGGCAGTGAATTTAACGCCATCTGGTGTGAGGTGGAATCTAACACGATCAATTACATAGTGATGAAGAAATGCACCACAATAGACAATGGGACAAAATGAGTAATCATAATGGGAGACTTTAATTATTCATATATTGATCGGGTAACAGTAAAATCTCACGAGAAGAATTAAGATGCATTTGTTGAGCTGTTGTGGGACAACTTCCTCAAGAAGCATGTGACAGAAGGAACTCTAGGTCAAAGAGTGTTAGATTTGATTATAGTGTCAGAGGGCGTTTCAGTTGAAGACATAAGTATTCTCCCTCCGGTTGGTGACAGTAATCATGCGGTATTCACTTCGGAAGTGACTAAGTTTATGAATGCTCCATTCAGAATTGGTTATAATTTCCTGCTTTGTAGTTCAGCATGTAACCTTTTCTGAATGGAACATTCATAAACTTAGTCACTTCCGAAGTGAGTACCGCATGATTTAGGTGTACGAAGACGAAGCATTAAAGCTGTTGCACAAACTGAATAAGAATTCAGCAATTGGGACTGATGGGATATCGGCATGTGTGCTAAAAGAGTGTTCAGCTGAAATGGCTTTTCTTTTGGCCAGGCTTTGAGTCTTCTCAGAACAGGGAAGATTCTGCAGAAATGGAAGGGATGTATGGTAATCCCATTGCACAATGGTGGTGCAAAGACCAATGTATCCAACTATCAACTAATCAGAATCTCAAGAGTGATGGAGAAGATTTTGGAAAAATTGGTCGGGGCTTGCATTCAGAAATGGGTTGACAGTGAATCTCTACTTTACAATGAGCAACATAGGTTTACTAGGGGAAGGTCATGTTTTAGCAACTTGACCACATTCTATAATATTACTACTGAACTAGACAAAGAGAATGGATACACCATGATACTTTTGGATTTTGCTAAGGCTTTTGACAGAATACAGCATGGAAGATAGTTGAATAAATTGGAGAATATGGATTTAGATTATAAAATATTAGCATGGTTAAGAAGATGACTGACTGACAGATATCAAGAAGTGGTATATGATGTGGGATGAGAGTCTGCAAGATTTAACGCTTCAGATTCCCAAGATTTGGGAATCTGAAGTGTTGTCTTGGATTGCACTTCCCCGAGACACTTCGCAAGTGCAGCAGTAGGTGGCCTCCTAGGGACGATTCCTGGACACCTTCGGGTGACTGACTGGCCTACAATGCTATTCCTCCCTTCCAGGGTTAGCAGCCATGGTAGGGTAAAGTTTCCTCACTTACAATAACTCATCAGATAAAGGCTCTGACTCTTATAGGCTGGAGCCAGGAAACTCGTTGAATGTGAATCCAGATGTCTGTTTCTTGTTTGGAGGTGATCCTGCCACCCGTCCCAGCGGAGTCCTCAGGAAGAAAGTTAAAAGAAAGCTCTGCAAAGCCTATCAACCAATTTATTCAAGTTCTCATCATGCTTGTTCTGCCGGTCAAGGAGTTTCCACTCTCAGACACTTCATATGTCAGGTCTGCAATCGTGCATTCTCTACCGCAGTTGGCCTTGGCGTGCATCGCACCTCAAAACATCCAGCCAAAGCCAATGCTGCAATAAGAACCGAGCGCGTCAAAGCATGTTGGACTGCCGAAGAAGAAAAGATTCTCACCACTCATGAGATCGAGTTGACGACTCGAGGAATAAAGAAAATCAATGAGGTTTTATTTAAGGTGTTCCCATTAAGATCCTTGGATGCCATCAGGTGTCACAGACGGAAAGCCAGTTACAAAGCCTTACTTCAAGAATTAGCAGCCCATCCGCCACAGACAGGGACAGGTAATATCTCTGTATCTCCTGTCCCTGCCTCTCCATCTTCCAGCCACCATCTTGCTGTTGAAGAAGAGGCTTTGATTATCAGCCTCACATCATTTCTAGATGATCCTCCTCTTCCAGAATATAACCAAATTCTTAAATATCTCATCCAGACTCACCTTCTGGAAATAGATATCACAGATCAGTTGAATGACTACCTCCACGCTGAATTCCCTGAATACTTTACGCCTCGTCGACATCAGCCTACATCTCATTCTAATGACTTTGTCAAATAGGAAGCAGAGGAAGAGGGCCTATGCAGCTATGCAGGCCCTCTATAAAAAGAATAGAGGGCAATGTGCCAAAACCATCCTTGACAGTGCTTCCCCTCCACCTCTAGCAGATTTACATGATGATTTTGCCAAATTCTCGAGTACAGTCTTTTCTGCTCCACCTCCACACTTCCCTGATTATGATAACCAACCTACGATATTGAGGTCCATTCCTGCCCTTCAAATATACCAGTCTGTCCCTTTCCAGCCTGTCTCCATCCAGGAGATTAAAGCAGCTCTTCCATCCAATTTCTCTGCCTCTGGACCTGATGGATTTCCTGCGTCTAGGCTTCCGAAGGTGCACTGAAGATTCTTCAAGACTTAGTGGACAATCTCCTTTACAGCAAAGTAATACCACCATACTTACGCGCTTCAAGAACTATCTTCATTCCGATGAAAGAAACTTCAAGCTGTGCATCAGACTTTAGACCTATTACCATCTCCCCTGTGTTACTTAGACCATCATAAAATATTAGTTAAACGACTTCAGCAACATATACAGCATAATTATAGAAAGAGGGCTTTTGTCCCTTCGGACGGCTGTGCCGAGAATATATATCTTCTTTGTTCTCTTCTCTCTGATTCCCGATGCCACCTTAAGCCTCTATATATGGCATAGCTGGACCTCCAAAAGGCCTCCGATAGCGTCTCCCTTCCTGCTCTCCTTCGAGCGCGGTCTATTGCTGGATGTCCAGAACCCTTTCTTTCCTATGTTATGGAGCTATACTTGGGCAGCTCCATCACTACAGGGTCCTGTGCAACTTGTGTTCCTGCAGTGCGGGATGTTCTCCAGGGTGATCCTCTATCTCCCCTTTTCTTTAACTGCATCACAGATGAGTTTCTTCATTCTCTTCCCAGCCATATAGGCTACTCTCTAGGTGCTTCTTCCTTTAATGTTATGGCCTTTGCGGACGATCTTATTCTCGTAGCCTCTACTAAGATAGGCTCGCAGGAACTCCTTGACCGAGCAATTGACTTCTTCTCTATTTGAGATCTTTCTATTAATGTAGAGAAGTCCTGCTCTTTAGTTCTTGTCCCCTCTGGTCGTGACAAGAAACTTAAGGTTGAGACTATAGAGTTTTCCCTACACGGGAGGCCGTTGCATGCTTTGACCATCCTGGAAGATTGGAGATACCTTGGTATCATGTTCACCACAAAGGGAAGGTCTTCTGTCTGTCCTATCCTAGAAGCTGGGATCGCTTCTTTGAGGAAAGCTCCTCTCAAGCACCAGCAAAGACTTTCTCCTTTCCTACTATCTCCTACCTCGCTTTTACCACAAGTTGGTGCTTGGTGGACATATATCTTGGTACTGTCCTGAATGGAAAGGGCTATCCATTCAGCCATGAGATCATGGCTCCGACTGCCGCCTTACACTCCTACTGCATATTTCCATGTGAGGGCGAAGGATGGTGGGCTTGGGGTTCCATCACTTACATGGCTGATCCCAAAACTGTGGCTGTCAAGAATCGCACAGTTAAAACTGTCTTCTTCCCCCATCTGCAGAGAGGCTTTCTATAGCCCTATAGCACCAGACTCCTCCCTGGGTTCGAGTATATTGACCTTATCAGGACGAGGATCAATGCCCTGCCTACTCGATGGGATAGCGACGACTCCAACTGTAGGGCTGGCTGCCATTACAGTGAGACATTGTCTCATATAGCCCAGTGTTGCTTCCGCACCCATGGGGTCCACGTGAGGAGGCATGATGCCATGGTCTCCGTTCTGAATAACCGCTTTAAGAACAAAGGTTGGGAGACTGCAGTGGAACCACATTATAGGACCTCCGTGGGTTTGCGTAAGACAGACTTAGTGATTAAAAGAGATGGTGACGTTTGGGTAGTTGATGTCCAGGTGGTGGGAACAGGGTGCCCACTAGCCTATAGCCATAATAATGAAATAAATTATTATAAAAATAACCAAGATCTAGTTAGTAAGATATGGGGCAACTCCAAGGTTTACCAGTGCCACCATCTTTTTAAATGGCATATGGAGTGCAGATAATTATAAGGACTTAAAACAGCTTGGGCTTACACAGAAGGATATAAAAGTTCTTTCCTTAAGGGTCCTACCAATGTGCCCTGTAGTCATTCTCTGGTGGCATTGCCACCAGAGAATGACTACAATGATAACTCGAACAGGCATAGGGTAAAACATTTGTAAAGGCTTAGGCCTATATCAAGTCTGGACGAAATGTAAGGGTAGTACTGCCCATAACCAGTACAAAGATTAATAAAAACTAGTAGTGTACCACAAGAATCAATCCTTGGTCTGTTGTTATTCAATCTGCACATTAATGATATTGGGAGGGATTTGGAACGCGACATACAGCAATTTGCTGATAATGCAAAGATAGAGTAATCAAGAATGCTGCAGATATGCAGTACTTGCAGAATGATTTGAATAGGCTGAAATTGTGGGCATGGGAAAATGGATGTCAGATCAATGTCAGTAAATGTCAAGTCACAGACCTGATTAGATATCCAATATTGTATTATATTGGTGGGATTATGTTAGAAGAAATTGATCAGGCTAGGGATCTTGGAGTATTAGTAGATAGGAAGTTGAAGTTCAGGGGCCATGTAGCAAAGATTGCAAATGCAAATCAAAAGATAACTGTAATGCTGAAACAAAGTTTAACATGTAAAAAAAGGATGTCTTTTTGCCTCTTTAGAAAGCCTTGATAAGACCTCACTTGGACTATTGTGCACGGGTCTTGTATCCTGGTTTCCATTGCGATTCAGATATATTGGAGAAAGTGCAAAGGGAATGTTAAAAATATCAGGATTGTGGAATACTGATTTTGAAGACAGATTGAGAATTTGTAGACTATAGTAAACAGGAGAAAGATGGGTGATGTGATTGAGATGTAAAAACCTTTGAAAGGATCATAGAGGATTTCAGTTAATAGAATTTTTCATTTTATGGAGGGTGGGGAAAGGACAAGAGGGTATGGTATCTTTAGAAGCTGAAATTGAATTCTGCTAAGAAGGGAATAAGGACTATATATTTATCTCATAGGGCAATGCTCTTGACCATATCAAACACTCATATGGGTTGGGAAAGAACTATACTAAACCCCAATGACCTCCCCCCCCCCAAAAAAAAACTCACTGAGTGACAGAATACTTCTTACTACACTGATGTCTGAAACCCAAGGACGAACACAATTTCTGAGGATTACAACTGCAAATTCAGATCAATCAACTTGTGGCAATTTATATAACTGATGATTTCAAGTAGAAAGTGGATGTACACATTCAGATTTTCGAATCCTATATAAAGGAGTCATGTGATAGCACTCAACAGGATAAAAGGCAAAAGGCTGTGCTAAGCAAATTGTATTTGAAGCAAGCTCTTTTCATGAATAATAAAGTTGCAAACTTGGATGTCTTGTAATGTCTCAAAAATATTTAGATGATTTCAAGCAGGGAACAATTATTGGAAAGCTTAAAGAAGGCTGCAGAATTACTGATATTGCCAGAGAGTTTGGAATCTCGCATTGCATTATATCCAGGTTCTGGGCAACATTTCAAGCTAATGGAATGTGTTCCAGACATTTGTTAAGAGGTTCATCCACCATTCTATCATAGGGCATGAAGACAGATTTTTCATGTCTTCTGTTATAACATCAAAACAAAATTGATGAAGAACAGCAGATCAGCATGCAAGTTGGCTCCATTCAAGCACAGATATCGCAACAAATTGTGGCAAGAAGTCTGTGACAAATAGGCCTATAAGCTGAAGGCCTGCAAGTCTGCTTCCCTTTATACACAGCTCATCATAGAACATGTTTTCAGTAGTGTTGTATCCATAAGAATTGGACAATAAACCAGTGGGCTAATGTACTCTTTACAGATGAGTCATTTTAATCTTTTCTCCAATTCAAACTTGATCTAGAGTGAAAGTGGTACTGGGGTCAGGGTGTATGGAAGCATTATGCTAGATGGATGCACCGAGCTACATGTGCTGGAAAAAGGGAGCTATGACTGGTGAATGATATTGCAATGAAGTTCTTCAACATCATGTTTGATTGTTTTGTTGTGCTGTAGGCAAATAATTCATTTTTATGGACGATAATGCCACACCACATTGTACACAAGCAGTGGAGATAATTCTGGAGATGAGGATATTAATAAAATAAAATCAAGTGGCCAGCATGCTCCCCTAGATCTCAACCTCATAAAACATGTTTGGGGTGCAATAGAGATGCATTGCTGCTTGAAATTCCACTCCAGAAATCAAACAAGGCTTTATCTTAGCTTGAAGTAGCAGTGGGCCAGTTTGCCTCAAGAACTCTTGAATCGCTTGGCACTAAGCATGGTACGACATTGTGAGAACTGCATTGCAGTTCAGAAGGGACATATTCCATACTGAAATGTCTATCTGTATAGTTTTCTGTAAGCACTGCATTAATCCCTTGACAACGTCCTTATGAAACTTGTACTTTTGCCAAAAACATATTGCAATTTAATTTGTACAAAATTGTATACCGCATTTTTTGTGTAATATAATTTATTAGTATGCTGGCAATAAATTTATGTGTACATTATAGTCATGAAAATTTTTTCATATACAAGTAAAATTGTAGATTGTCCTTAGCTTTTGGACACCAGTATACTTATGACAAACCTATTCCAATCATTTTCACTATCCTCCATGCAAAAAAAATCTAGCCACCCAGGAATGACTCGTTGTTCTCCCCCATCTGTACTTTGTTCATCCACACTCATCTCTACAATATTTGGATTTTTACACTTTTTATTTGCTATGCATGATTCTCATTATCTAATTGTGTTGTCTAATATCTCTTAATTTTTAACTAAACCAAAGACTTCACATGCAAGATCAAGACAATCTACAATGTAGATATACTCTAATCCTACAGCAATGTGATTAAATAACTAAAATCTTTTACATTCAGTAACTTCTCGCCCACTTATTTGATTCCTTCTGATATTTCCACTTTGACACACACCTATGGCAATAACATTCAGCTTAACTCATTTGCTTTCTGTTCTCACTATGGTATTTTCTCGTATAGATTTTTTTACTAACTCTTCTGTAAATCATGTGAAATTATGGATGCTTCGATGCCGTAAGAATGAATCAGCAATCATTGGCCTGAACATCCATTCTTTTTCTATTCTTTCAGCCCGTTTTCCTCCCCCCCCCCTTCCAATCTGGCATCCCATCATGCATCTTTACTCTCGGGAACTGCCTTATTTGCCCCAGAACTTCTTATTAAATCCAACCATTATCACTCCCACAAGTATCAATTCTCTGTTAAATAAGTTAAAATCACTGGTTCATATTCTCAATTTCTGCACAAGTAAGTTGAACTACCTGCTGTAGTTCATTCATCCTTATTTACACCATTACAAAGCTGGATACCTTCTCTTATATATTCTACTTACTTTCTTTTGTTTCAAACAGTACCATTTCCATTTTTTTTTTGCTGTTGCCTATATTTCTGGCAAATTTATTTTCAGGCCTTTTAGCAATTTAATAGTCTGATGAGCAACTGTGTGCCACTGCATCAACAATCAACAGGGTGGATTCAGTATTTCTTTCTCTATCTAGTTCTTCCAATAGTAGACACCTAGCCAGAAAAGGAGAATTTGTTAATAATTATGCTACTATTGAAATGGTATGTGCCCATTCTCATGACAAAGGATGTGCCCTGTTAGTAGGTATCCACTGGGTACTGAATGAATGAGGATTAGCTGGCAATTTGGGACTTAAGATGACCGAATTGCACACACTCCATTGGCTTAATAGACAAATAATATGATGGCACAACATGAAAAGATTTCATGTTGGCTGGGGTGTCACCCAGTTAAACTAAGCCCTACTACTTTCATCACGGAACAGGACAAGTATAAACATTATTGATGAAAGAATGAAACAATTCAAAAACAAGAACCAAACCTGGGAGTCTCGTGGCAAACTCTGAAGAAAACATCAATTCATTCAGCTACGGAAGTATGTGGTCAAATTGTCTGTAAAGATAGAAAAATAAGAACAACATGGTGAACACAAGAAGTTAAAGAAGCAGTCCTGGAAAAGAAACCATACTGAAAATTTCTAGCAAATAAGTCAGCAGATGCTCTAAAAGACTAAGGGGGGAAATGTAACAGAGCTATGCTATGTGTGAAAGGAGCTAAACAAAAGTCATGGAAAGACTTTGGTATAAATACTGAAGATGAATATCAGGATGGCAGCAAAATATTCTGGAGGCTATTGAAAAAGCTAAGAAATAAAAGAAAGAGTACTGTAAAAGGAATCAAAGATAAAGTTGACATGAAAATTGAACATAAGGATATCCAGATGTTTGGGGTAATTACTCTGAAAGACTTAAATGAAATAAGAAGCAACAAAATCATAGCAGAAAATTTTCAAGAAAAATGCAATCAGGAGTACATATCAATAGTTCAAGTAGAAAGAGCCATCAAAAACTTGAAATGTGAAAGGTCGACTGGAATAGATGATATTCGACCAGAAATGCTAAAATACGGAGGTATGGAAGTCTTGCATTGCATAATTCAGAAGGCTGAATATCAGATGATTGGACTAGAGTTATCATAGTCTATAAAATCCATCTATAAAAAAAGTGAATAAGGAATTTCTCTACTAAGTGTGCCAGATAAGATTTATGCAAGCAATACTTGAAAAGAGGCTGAGAAAAATTATGGAATAAATAACTGGGAGAAGAACAAGCTGGATCCAGGCTAAATAGCGTTGTCAGGATCAGGTTTTTGCATTACTAAAAATAATTGAAAAATCCTGGAAATATGAGAAGGATCTGTGCTTAAGTTTTGTTGATTTGAAAAAGGCATACAATAAGGTGCCCAGCCCATGGAAAAGCTTTTCAAAACACTACAGTTGCATGGGGTAAATGGAACATTATACAAGGACAATACATAGTCTATAATTAAGTTCCAAGTAAGCAGTTAAAAGAATTGAAGGAAATACAGGAAATGGTTTGATGTGAAATCAGGTGTGAACAAGGATGCACATTATTTCTGCTTTTATTCATCATCTGTATTGGATCACATTATGAAAGAAAGTGGCATCAAGCCCAATATTGGAATTAGAGATATCAAACTCAGCTCTTTGCTTTATGCAGACACTGTACTCCTAAAGACATCCATTGCAAGTCTCCAGAGTTCTCCAACTAAATTGAATAACAGCTGTAACAAATCTGACATGAAAATTACCAACAAAGTCAGATTCCTACTTTCATCTTACCCTTTTGTCTACACGACACCGATATGCTATTAAGTCTTGCAACCTTTCGAGCGTGGGCAAGATATTAAAAAAAACATTCTATGAATAATATCTGCATGCTACTTTTTTTTCCTCTTTTTTTTTTTTTCACTGTTTGGTCTCAATCTGAACAGTTCAGTCTCCACAAGAATAGAAATGGTTAGTGACAGAATTCATCAATGAAGTTAAAACAGATTTAGCAACATAATACTTCTGGTCCTTATCTATCCTGAATATTGTACACGGGGGAGGGGCCTGGACAGTTCTGATAAACACCTAGAACAAAAATATTAAAGCAACTGATATAACCACAAGAAAGAACATACGAGGATATAAGAACAAAAGTTACCTTCATCACTTTGCTACTAGAGCGTTTTTTCTTGAGGTTATATCAGTTGCTTTAATATCATTTTTGTTTAGGTGTTTATCAGAACTTTCCAGATCCTGCCCCCACCTCATATATAATTTTGATTCATTCTTAAATATTTTCTTCTTGTGACACTTCTCGTTTCATAACAATGAACGAATAATGTAAAAATGAAAGCACTTGCATAGCTGATAAAGCAGTTTACTACTTAATGACATAGAAAGTGCCACAGCTCAAAATCTGACATAGATTTGTTATAATTACATAAGCTCCTAAAAATCTTTAAAATCTATTATTATTATTATCATTCAGGCCTCCGTGGAGTGAAAAGACTCATGGTTGGAGGTCCTTCCTAAGAAACATAAAGTCTATCAAGACTCACTGAGGGGGAGGTCCCCCCCCCCTCCCTAAGAAACACAAAGTCTATCACACCACTCCTTGAACTCATTGGCCGTTCTCGCTCTCACCACTCCATCAGGCAATGCATTCCATGGTTCAACACCCTCCATACAAAGAAACCACTCCTCACCCTCTTGCTCACAGTTTCCTTTCTTAACTTCCAGGAATGGCTCTTGTCATCACTCCTTCCCGCTGTTCAACCAAGCGAAATAACTCCCCAGTGTCAACCCTGTAACCATCTCTCAACAGTTTAAGAGTCTCAATCATATCACCTCTCCTTTTTCTATCCACCAAACTCTGCAGTCCACATTTCCTCAGCCGATCCTCATAACTATCATTGTACAGTCCTGAAACCGTCTTTGTTGTCTGCCTTTGTACCCTTTCCACAGTTAATTTATCCCCTTCACATCTGGGGACCAAATCTGAGAACAATAGTCCAAGTGTGGTCTGATCAGGGTCTTATACAACAGAATGATAACTGTTTTATCTCTGCAGGTCAGTGTCCTTCTCATTATTGCAGCAATCCTCTGTGTTACCTTCACCACCTTTGCAATTTGTCCCCTAAATTTCAGGTTTCTATCAATCATCAACCCCAGATCTCTTGTCTCCCCTACTTCCTCCAGTATAACTCTTCCCATAGAGTATGCAGTGTCCCATCGATGTTTCCCAAACCTCAAGACCTTACATTTTGCTGCATTAAACTGACACCCCCATTCATTTGCCCATCTATCTAGCTTATTCAAATCCTAAAATCTAATAAAAGAATTATACAGATTACCTATAAAGTCTTTCTGCAGTCTAAATTTTTAATGACTATTTCTTATAAGCAATCTGTAAAATGCAACTGACAGAAAATTCATTAGATTTAACACATTTAACTTTTAAAGTTAAGTTAACTTTCAACAACAGTGTGTTGAAAGTTAACTTAACAAGAACATTAACTTTCAACACACTGACCATTCTGGATATATAGCATAATACAATTTTGAAGTGCTCTCAACATGTTCCGCATATCTTGTTTGAGATACAGCACTGACATTTCTTATATTAGCATGAAGATCATTTATGGAGCAAACTGTGTGAACTTCCATTTTTCATATGTTCACACAGAACAGAATCAATAGAGAAGTCTGGGAAGCAAGGTGGAAAATGTGTTGGCCCATCTTTTCTAATCAATCTATCAGAATAAACCTCATTTAAAAGTGGCAGGGTACCCCAATCTTGTTTTAAGACTATTCTTGAAATGAGACTATCAAGACTGTCAAATAAGTATTGATAGTCTTAGTTCAAGAATAAGCTAATTACCATATTTTTCAGGATAACAGATATGATGGTGTGATTTTTCACACCTTAACACATATACTGTAAGAAAATCTCACACCCCTGACATCCTGTGGTTTGTTTCTCTGTACCCAAATATTTCAGTTATAGCAAATGAACCTTTCTGCAGATGCAAAAGGGATAAAAATGTTGTTTCATCACTAAACAATATACTGTTAACAAATAAAATCATTATTTTCAACTTCCAGCTTAAAATTATGGAAGAAAGCTAATCTTGAATAGTTAATCTGCCTCCACAGCATTTAGTGGACTGATTTAAATCATGAATGCTCACTGAAAGTAATTGTATTTTGAGAAATTTGTGAGCTCTATTAATACTTATATTAAAACTTATCATACTGATTTTCACACTGTTAACTTGATCTAACACAGCTCCAGTAATTAACTCCCTGGTCTTCCAAATCATGGCTTATCATTAATTGAACTAGTATTTTTAAATTGTTTCATGTATTTTTTGTAACTGAATTTCTGTGGGATGGTTCCTTGCAATTAATCCAAAATTTTCTTCTGACAATTGCATTCTCTGGCTGAAGTCTATCAGCTATCAGAAGAAATTTAGGATTCATTAATTTAAAATTAAATGAATCATTAACAAACATTTATTTAAATCTTGAATAAATTCCCTTTGTGCTGCATTGTGCAAACTGTTTATATCTTATACAGAAGTTTTAAGCATCCAAATTGCATAAGAATTTCACAGACACATCAGACATCAAAATTTCTTGATTCCCAATAGTCACAAAAAATGTAGTGAAATTAATACTAAAACAACATGTCAACTGGATATAAGTTTTGAGGGCCCTCAAACTCCAATGATCTTTTTACATATATCAAAACAAAACAAGAATTTCATCAGTGAGTTTTCCTACTTCTTAATATTTAGAATAATAAAATCTTTCCAATTAAAATTATTATATCTTAAATGAAAATAATAATGCCGAAAAATCAAAGAACATTACTGAACAATATTTATTTATTTCTGAGTAAAGCACATCTAAAATGCTCTGCTCAGAAATAAATACTGAAAAGATACATTGTCCAATGTATCTTTTGACACTATATCCATGATTCTATTTCACACTTTTGGTATATATATATTTTTTCTATGAAACAATAATATTACCAATTTAAAGATGGATAATTATACCTCATTACAATAATACATGGTTATTCAGAAGTCCATGAAACAAGTTAAACATTCACCACTATAAATATCATCAAATTCCTGACATATACCCTCAAGGTGTGTACAGTATATTATAACAGGACTACATGAAAAACGTACATCATTACTAACTTCCTGTCAACAAATTTCCTCCAAATAAATCTGCCAAGATCCAACATTATCAAATCGTATATTTCTATCTTCTAAGGCACTTTTTACTGTATCAATCCATTTATATTTTGGTTTTCCTTGGAGTCTTTTTCCTGCCAACCTGGAAGAGAACACTTGTTATGCTAATCTTTCCTCTCCCATTCTGATTGCTGTATTTACTCGAATATAACTCACATTTTTCATCAAAATGAGAGTTAAAAATTGTGGTGTGAGATATATGCAGGGATTTTTGGAAGCTCAAGTCTTCAGGAAAAAACTAAATTGATGTTTATAATTGAATCCTCAGTATTCATTATCATTTTAATTGGTCACACAGAGTCTTCGAACCTCGGTCAGTATAGATGAAGCTGTTTGGTAGGAAAGACCTGGGCTTGATTCCCATCCAAGAAATGAGGAACCTTTATCTGGTCTCTTACAACTAAAGGTGAGTTAGCCGGTCTCAGATGAAGGTATAGTTTTCTTTGCCCGAAAACTTGGCTATTTCATCCCTCAGCATAGGCAAACCAATTTGAATACAAACGAATTTAGTCATAAAATACATATATTTAATATCTCATTAAGTGGAGCAACTCATCCTAACAAATGGGGGAGAAAGGGGAGAATCCCATATGAATGAATAAATGAATGGCTCACATTATTTATGCGGCCGGACGTTCATCTTCACCATGTAATATATTTTAATCTTTAACCACAATGCTTCTGTAATTAAATGAACACAAAAACAGTTTCATTATTGTTTGTCCTTTTATGATTTTAGAACCATAAAATCACCTTGATTTAAAAGAACTGAAAATGTGTATGACTTTCCAAGAATCTTCTATTCGCAATCGCTACTTTTGGTATTGAGAGCAGCATGTGAATTGTCAATCTACCCAAATAGCATCACCTCCATTCCCATCCAGGGCATTAGAGATGGTTTTTAAAAAAAAAAAAAAAACTCTTGGCAATTATTTCTGGTGAAATCCTGTCCCAAGTTCTCAAAATCCAGTTGCACAACAGTTCTAATGATGGTCTGTTAATCTGCCCTGTTGGAGTCAGGTCGTAGCTGCTGGCTGCCATTAACCTCCATGTAGAATTTTCATATGTAGTCCTTGAATGCTTTGTTGACCGATACATCCAAGGGCTGTAGACAATGTGTAAGACTACCAGGAATAATGGACACACAATCTTCACATCCAAAGGTTTTTTTTACCATTTCTGCCATAACAACATTCACTATCTATTTCTTAGTTTTAAACTTTTTTCGTGTGAGGTATATGCAAAACTTTTTAATTTTTTTTTTTTTTTTTGTAAAGTAAAATCAGGGGTGAAGATATATACTAGAGGGCGAGTTACATTTGAGTAAATACAGTAAGCAACAATACCACCAGAGATTAGCTCTACTAACACATTCCTTGATGCTAACAATGTCAAGTGTTTTGCTAATATCGTGGTCTTTAATATAGTACTGCAGGGGTCTTCAGTCTTTCGGACAGTGAAGGCTACATTAAAAATTTCAATGAAGCACACGGGCCACTAAGCTATACTGCGGCATTTAGAATTGCAAGATGCTTTCCAGATTCACAAGGAAAGCTGTGCATTTGATACTTTACATAAAATCCTATAAAAATAAACAAACTCGGCTTTAAGAGGGTAGGTAGGAGTCTGGTTCATGATAAGTAAATACAATCAATACTTAAAAGATAATTTAATGAAGAAAACATTCATTTTTTACAATGTCAATGGATAACTTGGAAATGTTTTTCCATGACCAGCTTGTCGATGTTGGCATCAATGTTGGAAGTCGCTATGCACAGCGTATTCTCGATGTTGGTCTGCAATCCGAGTTCTTGTCTTCGACTTCACATGCTTTAATTGGAAAAGAACTGCTTACATAAGCATATGCTTCCTCATAAAGTGCACATCTTCAAAGCATGCTGGCAAAGATTAGGGAATGAGTCCTCAGAAATGTAGTCTTTTGTAAAAGGTAAGCAAGGACACATTGAATAATTTTTCTCTCAAAGAAGAGTTGTTTTGGAGTTCAAGCAGCTCCATTTGTACTGAGCCTGGCATTTTGGCAGCATTAACACTGAAAATAAATCTAAAGAAGACTGTTAGTTACGAAAAATCACTAAATCTCTCTTCTAACTCACTTTGCAACATGGCTAATTTTGTAGCGTATTCATCAAGAGATGAACAGTTGGATTCAGCAAGAAGCTGAAAATGAGTTAAGTCTTGTTTTGTGAGTTCTGCCTCCCAAAGTTTGAGCTTGGCCACAAAAGCTTTGATGTGATCAAACAGAGTGTGCACCAGTTGATCTTTGGATTGTAGCCACGTATTTAGGGCATTCATATGCAACGAGATGTTGGTCACAAAGGCAAAGTCTGTCATCCACTTCGAATCGTTAAATTCCGCAATTGAATTCCCCTTGGTTTGCAAGAACTGCTGTATTTTGCTCCTTAAGTCAAAGACTCTTTAAAGAACCTTTCCTTTGCTCAACCAATGCACATCACTATAATAAACCACATCGCCGTGATCCGCTTTGCACTCTTGGGGCAAAAACTCTTGGAATTGCCAATGATTCAATCCTCTTGCCCTAATAATGTTGACGACAGTCACAATAACTTTCATGGCATCCTCAAATCCAATAGTTTTCGTGCACAAATTCTCCTGGTGGATTAAACAGTGGTAATGGACGAAATCTTTTCCTTCTAGTTTCGGTTCTTTCCGTAGCAGCGCACGACAAACCCTTTGTTCTTTTTCACCATAGCAGGGGCATCATCAGTTACCACACTCTCGAGGTTGGTTAAGCTGAGGTCAAAACACTGAGCATTTTCTTGGCAGCTTCAAGAATGTGGCCCAAGGGCTTCAATGAAACGATTTTTTATTTAACTGCATTTTAATGTTAAGTAGTTATTTTTTCAAATTGACCAGCGGGCCATAGCAAAGAGGTCCGTCAAATATTTTATTTTTAACCCAGCTCTAAGATCCATAAGCTAAAATTAGTTTGAACACTGTTTTGTATACAGCTAATTTAGTGTTTTGACTAATTTCTCTCTTATTACAAATAAATTTATTCAGTTGACTTCCTACCATAATGGCTTTGTCAATTCTGTTATCTATTTCCATATTTAATTTACCATCTTCACTAAAAATTGTGCATAAGCAGCTGAAATGTTTTACTTGTTCTGTAGGTTCTCCATTCACAATGCAATTGATATTTTCAATATTTCTGCCTATTTTCATTGTCTTATTACTGATTTTCATACCAAATTTATATGGAATTATAATTTATATCGATGATTATCGAATAACAACAGTTATTCCAAAATCATCCATTAAGCAATTCCCTAACTAAATTCAATCATCAATTTAGTCAGGGACTCTTGCAGGACTTGTACTGGATTTATTTAAAAGTATAATATCGTCTGCATAAAGTAAAGAGCTGAGATTAACATCTCCAATTTTGATATCAGGCAGAGATATGCACTTTTGAATATTTAATTTTTTTTTTTTTTCTGACACTTTCCTTCATAATGTGATCTATATACATAATGAATAACAGAGGGATTAATGTACATCCTTGTCTGATACCAAATTTAACATCAAACCATCTTCCTGTGAATTGAGGGAAGTACAGAAAATGTACTTCCTTCAATTCTAACCACTGACTTACAATTTAAATATAGCCTAAGTATTTTGTGATATAAAGTCCCACTGACACTATGAAACTGTAGCATTTTGAACAGCTTTTCTCTCAGCACCTTGTCATATGCCTTTTCCTGATCTATAAAAAACTTAATACAGATCTTTGTTATATTCCCATGATTTCTCAACTATTTGCCATAAAGTGAAAATCTGATCCTGACAGCCTCTATACGAACTGAATCCAGCTTGTTCTTCACCAAGCTCTACAATCCTTCTCAACTGTTTCACAATTATACTTGCATAAATCATACCAGGAACACTCAGCAGAAAAATCAAATATTCTTTAATTCTCACATTGTTTTATTTCCCTTTTTATACATGGGTACTATGAGAGCTCTACTCCAATCATCTAGAATTTGTCCCTCTGAACTATGCAGTGCAGCCACTGCAAGACTTATACCTCCGTACTTGAGCATTTCTGGTCGAGAATCATCTACTCCTGTTGCCATTCTACATTTCAGGCTTTTGGTGGCTTTTTTTTCTGCTTCAAATATGGATATGTATTCCTGACTGCATGCCTGCTGAGTGCTTTTTTTGCCACTGTGCTGGCACTGCTTCTTTCATTTAACAATTTTTTGAAGTAATTACTCCATACATCAAGGATATCTTTTTCTCCAGTTTTCATGTCAGCTTTATCATCTCTAATTCCTTTTACAGCACTCTTTCCTCCATTACTGAGCTTCTTCGACAACCTCCAGAATATCTTGCCACCTTCTTGATATTTATTTTCAACATTCTTACCAAAGTCTGACTTTTGTTTAGCTACTTTTACAAATGCTTTAGCTTTCTGACATCTGTCCTGTATGCTCTATTTGACAGGAAGTTTTGATATTCATTTTAGAAATTATGGACTTCACAACGTGTTATAAATAACTCTTTCATTTTCCCGATGTTTCGATCTTCATATTAAGATCATCATCCAGAGCATATACAAATATACAGGCTAAGTCGAGTTACATTATGTACAGTAAGCTAGAGAAACAATGATTTGATCACAGGTTATTCTACTGGCATGACCTCTAGTGAAAAAAAAAAAAAAATTATTTAGAAACTACATCAGACAAAATTCTATTTATGATAATATGAATAAACATTCTTTCTTACAGATAGTTTTCTTTCAGTAACAATGATGTCCTATTCTTAGCATTACAATTGTTATTTTTGATTTAGGATCCTGGATTATCTATAGTGCTGTTCATAGTTACTCTTAGAGAGGAAGGTTCTGTGGGGGCAAATATGTGCCTTCCATATGTTTGGGATTTTTAGACCATCATTATTGTTCAGATTGGGGTGGTTGATAATAATCTTACAGGCTTCCTTAAATTTGTGTTCATACCAAGTTTTGGTGTGATGTACACAACTAATGTTTTTTTGTTTTTTTTTTCACTAGAGTTCATGCCAGTAGAATAACCTGTGATCAAATCATTGTTTCTCTAACTTACTGTATGTAATGTAACTCAGCGTGTCTTGTATATTTGTATATGCTCCAGATGATCTTAATATGAAGATCAAAACGTCAGGAAAATAAGAGTCATTTATAACACGGTTGTAAAGTCCATAATTTCTAAAATGAATGCTGATCAACGTGTAAGTAAAAGAAAGGAAGTTTTGATATGCTTTCTTCTTTTCCTTCACCGCCCCATTTAATTTCTTATTCCCACCATGGAGTTCTGATTTTTCTCTCCTTGCAAACAACCTCACCACATGCCTTTCTGACCGAATCAATGTTTTCTTCAGGGTTTGCCAGTGAATATCCAAGGTTTGGTTCCTGTTCTCAAACTCTTTCATTTTTTTCTGGAATAAGGTTCGTGTATTTTAGTCTACAGTTCACATCTGAGAGCTGCTCAACTTTTATTTGCTTTAAAACTTTCTTACATGTTCTTCTTTTCAATATGAAATTCAATTTTATCCTGCTCAAGATTAAATGGTAATCACTTCCAATTTCAAATCATCTGTGGTATAGGTGGATTGATACAATAAAATGTGCCTTAGAAGAGAGAAATATAAGATATGATAATGTTGGAGTCTTAACAGATAAGAGATTGATTGGGAGGAAAATTGTTGATAGGAAGTTAGTAATGATGTAAGTTTTTCATGTAGTACTATCATAATATCTTGTACACCACTTGAGGGTACATGTCAGGAATTTGATGATGATGACCACTGTTAAACTACACAACAGATAGAGACAAGTTTTATGCCAAAAGAATGACGAACTCTCTACATTTGTTTTTGGAAACCACCCATGCATAGTTGCAGTGGTTTGCTGCAAGGAGGCAATAATAGGAAAGATGGTGATGAGTAAATGTGAGAAGTCATTTTGTGTGTTAGAATACGCAAGAACCATGTCCATTGTGACAGTGCAGCGACTATTTTGAGCAGAATACTAGAAGGAACCATCTGTGTACAACAGTATCAAGAAGTAGTATGAGAAATTCCAGGATGAAGGCTGCCTGTAGACGACTCCTCTGCTGAAATGTCCAGGGTCAAATGAAGAAGCTGTGGATTCTGTTAGAGAAGTCTATGAGCACAGCCCATTAAAGTCCACTACATGTGTAAGTTTAGAAGTCTGTGTCTTGCAACCAACAGTGGTAGGATTGTATGGCAAATTCTTTGTTAAGAGACTGAAGATAAACCTTTCAAGCTTCAACTACATCAGGCTACCAGTGTTATTGACAAAGAAGTGCGTTTTAATTTCTGAAGAACTTACAGGAGAGGTTTGAAGTTGATGGTTACATGAAGTCTCTCATCTTTAGTGACAAAGCAACTTTTCTTGTGTGTGGAAAGGTGAATTAGTATAATGTGCAAATCTGGGGGACTGAAAATCCCAATGCAGTCATTGAGAATGTGCGAGACTCACCATGAATATCTTTTGCACAATTTTGAAGGTGTATGGGCCATTTTTCTTCACAGAGCCCACTGTCACAGGGATGATGCACATGTTGGAGAAATGCCTGATGCCACAGCTTAATGAAGACAGTAATGATTACAGCTATCAACAACATTGCTGTCCAGCTCATTACCAATGAAGTGCAAAGGTACTTCAATGAAAACTAACCACAATGTTGGAAAGGGCACACACGTCGAGATGATGACGTGTTAACGTGGTGGCCACCCGGTCACTGGATTTAATGCCATGCGACTTTTTCTTGTGGGGATTCGTGAAGGACAGTGTCTTTATGCCCCCCACTCCTCGATAATCTCATGGAACTTCACAACCGTATCACCGTAGCTGTGACACCGATCGACCATGATGTGCTCTCATGCATGTGGGATGAAATGGATTATTGGCTTGATGTCTGCCACATCAAAAGGTAGACATGTTGAGCATTTCTGAGGTATGTTAAAAAAAAGAAAAGGATAGTTTATCTTTATTTCAGTGTAATAAAATGTGGTATATGTTGTGTAGTTTATTAGTGGTGAATGTTTCTGAATAGCCCTGTACATAATACAGTGCATCACTGTTTTCTTACAATTTCAACTCCATTACCATCAAGCACTTGGTGGTAGATATATGCAATTTATTACATATCTAAACATTTCATAAGCCTCATTAACAAAATTCTAGTAACAAGCAGGAAATACTGTAAACTGAAAAACGAGAATGACTTACTCTAAAAGAAGGCATTTTCGGCATAGCAGCCCTTAATCCAAGTCCAATTCCCATATTGTCTAATCCTAATCCAAATACTGATTCACTAGTAGTGGTATCAAAAAGACTGGATAATGATGGTGCAACTCTTGTTTTGTCTGTTGAACCTCCTTTCTCAGAAATACCATCCATTTCCACAGATTTAATCTAAAGAAATAACTTTTAATTAATAAAGACATACAAAAATTAATACCTATTTGTCATGAATAATTTTTTTTTCATTCTTATTATAAAGCCAGAAAATTAGATTTTACTGATATATCACTAGCTTCTACCCTACTCCTATTTACTAGTTTTCATTCCAGTTTCCTTTCAATTTCAGTTCAAAAGGGATTACGTCAAGTTAAGTTAGCAATCAGCTTCTAAGTTCAAAGTCTGTGTATGGTAATGCTAGTAAGTTTTGATGGCAAAATAAATAAAAATACATTACAATACTTTGTAAATATCTGCAGTATGATTTTTTTTTTTTTTTTATTGATCCCATGTATGAGAGGTTGCTGGACCTATAATAAGCACATCATCACCATGTGTGGGATGCAGATGAGGACTGAGATTTTTTTTTTTGAAGGGTCGTAGCATGTAGCTGTTTGAGAACACTTCATGAAACAGCCTTCATGAAGACGGCTGTTTCAAAAGACACAAGTGAATGAAATAGCAGAGCAAGAGGAGAAGCAGGGTTGGTATGTTTGCAACTGCACGGTAAAGAAAGAATGTTTGCCAGTTGCATCTCTTGTATTAACAGGTATAACTGAAAGTGGAGGAATGATGGTTGCCAATTCACTGGAGCAGTGACCATGGAAGTACATGTAGAATAGATACAGTGACGAAATACTGCACACTTGTGAGACAGAAGTTGACGAGAATCTGTAAGAGCATCTATGAGCCTAATCACTTGCTTCTGGATAGCATCAAGGAACAATTGGAAACATGCCATCAGGGCAGAAGACATTTTAGTGTTCATGTTATTTAGTAGTTTTCTGAAGACTTTTTGTTAAAAAACTATAGGAGGCATACAGTGTTGGGTGGGTGTAAAATAGGCTCTTGAACAAAATAAAATATTGGATGCTGAGATGATCGATGTGATGTGTTTATGCCAAGAAACACTGGAGTTCAAGAAGAGAGAAATCATCTTGTCTCATGATTTGTGTATAACTGAGGGTAAGGATAGATGAGCTGGGATCGCTCTTGCATGAGAAAATGCGAGACTGTGTTATGGGTAATGTTATTAAGTTCTGATGGAAAATTTTTGCCTGTCATTGAACATGAAAATTCATTGAAGGATAATATGTAGATCTACGTTTAAGCACTAGTTGTAGATGATCTTTTAGCCTATGATGTCAGAATATTGCATGGCTTGTCAAATGAGTAGGATGAGTGAAGATTATTATCAACTGCAAAGCAGTGGATTGGATTAGTGGTTATTGTGAGTAGGTCATTTATTTACAGGAGAAAGAGTAGGTGATAGGACAATGCCTCGAGGCACTCTAGCATTGATGGTGAAGCTTGCTATCCAATTATAGAGGGTATCAGGGAGATGAAAGGATGGCAATTGTTTAGTAGGGCTTGATGCCACACACAGCCAAAAGCTATGGAAATGTCAAGGGCGACAGAAAAGTTTCTCCGTACCTTTCCATGTGGTGGGTGATGTAAGCTACAATGTCAGCTGTGGATCTTGAATATCAGAATCCATACTGGTGGTTGCTGATTAACTGGTGAGCTAAATAGTGGAGGAGTTGGCTACTCATGATTTTCTCCATTATTATGGAGAGGACAGAGGTGATGGCAGTTGGTCGGTAGAGTGATAGTAGACCTACATCACCCTTTTTTTTTTTGGAATAGAATGGATATGAGATTGCTTCCGTGCATTAGGGTAAGTACCAGATATGTGTAGTAAATTATAGAGACAATGCAGGATGAGTTTTAGTTCTGGAGCACAACCTTTGAGAACAATTGGAAAGATGACATCAGGACAGAAGACATTTTAGTGTCCAAGTTATTTAGTAGTTTTCTGATAACTTTTTGTCAAAAAAACTATAGCAGGCATACAGCGTTTGATTTCCAGTATGGTACGAGGCGATTTTCCTTGGTCATCTATGCAGGAATTTAAGAAAAAAGTCATGCCAGGAGGTCAGTTTATCTTGGGGTAAAGTAATAGTGGTGCCAGCAGGATGAGATAAAGAGAGGTGGAAGTGCAGGAGAGCAGAAGTTGTGTCCGACAGCCTTAGCAATTGACCAAAGGGCATGGCTTACATTTGGATAGGAGTGGAGTTTTCTGCATGGTCTTTATGAAATTAGATTTTGACTTGCTGATAATATTTCCATATGTTGTGTACTTTGGTATTAGGTAGAGTATGAAGCTCAAGTTCTTGATGCAAACCACATGCAGCAAGCCAAAATTTTTTTCTACAGCTGCTTTGACATATTTTGGCTAAACCAGGGCTTGTCTTGGAAAGTGGATGTGGATTATACGTTGAATGGGGGATGAAGGCCTTCATAGAATTAAGAATAACTTCTGCGACGTTCACAGCAGGTGTTACGGTGAGGTGACTAGAAGAATATAAAACTATGAAAAGGAAGAGTAGAAATTCCAGAGATCACCCCATTGTCTCCTTTGTAGTGCCAGAAGATGCAAGATTGGGAGTGGACAGAGGGGCATTCTGTGAAAAAGGAGTCTTGTACAAGACTGTAGTCTGCATTGCCAAGAGGAGAGGTAACCTCTATGGTGTGGAATGAGAACTGGTCAAAAAGAGATACAGGGTATTTGGGGATGAAGGCCTTCATACAGTTGTGAATAACTTCTGTTACTTGTTCACAGCAGGTGAAAATAAGCAGAAGCACTGAAAATCCTGCTTGGTCAGTGGTGCTGGAGTAGGGGAGCCAGCTGGAATTATGAATGTTGAGAAGCTATTCAAAATGCTACAGTTACACGGTGTCAGTGGGGATTTACACCACACAATACTTAGGCTTTATTTAAGTCTAATTAAATATTTCCTTAAATAAATAAAGCTTTATTTATTTAAGGAAATTGGTATTAAACCTGATATCAAAATTTGAGATGTTAATGTCAGCTCTTTGTATGCAGAGGATGATATGCTTCTAAATAAATCCGCTACAAGTCTGCAAGATTCCCCGACTAAATTGAATAACTGTTGTAATAGATATGGTATGAAGGTCAACAATAGCAAGACAAAGACAATGAAAATATCAACTGCATTATGAATGGAGAAGCTATAGAACAAGTAAAACATTTCAGCTACTCAGTACAATTTTTAATGAAGATGGTAAATTAAATATGGAAAGAGACAACAGAATCGACAAAGCCGGTATGACAGGAAGTAAAATGAATACATTTATATGGAATAAGAGGGAAATTAGTTAAAACAATAAATTAGCTATATACAAGTTAGTGTTCAAACCAATTTTAACTTGTGGAACTAAGAGCTGGGTTAGAAATAAAATACTTGACCAAAAACTAGAGACCACGGATATGAGAGTCCTGAGAAAGATTAGGGGAGTGAACAGATGGCATCAATGGCAATATCATATTAAAAATGAGGATATTAGGAAAGAATTGACATTGTTAGCATCCAGGAATGTGTTGCGTGTTAGCAGAGCTAATATAAGGTAGTATGGTCACTTAAACAAAATGGGAGAGGAAAGATTAGCAAAACAAGTGTTCTCTACCAGGTTGGCAGGAAAAAGACCAAGATATAGGTGGATTGATACGGTAAAAAGTGCCTTAAAAGATAGAAATATAAGATCTGATAATGTTGGAGTCTTGACAGGTAACAGAATGAATTGGGGGAAAAATTGTAGATAGAAAGTTAGTAATGATGTAAATTTTTCATAAAGTACTATCATATCCTGTACATCCCTTGAGGGTACTGTCAGGAATTTGATGATGATGAGGTTGTCCAGGAAGATAAACTCACTATTTGGATGGCTGGATTGCAGGTGATCAAGTTTCATTTGAAGGAATGTGAAGAGATCCGAGTGGTTTTTATTCTTCACTATACAGAGAAGAGGCTGCCAGAAACAGGAATCCCTGCTCTGGAGACCAAACATAGCATTTGCCACTTTTAGACCTCCAATAAGCCAAGGTGGTATTTTACCAGGTGATGAAAAACATCTGCCAAGGTGCATGATTACTGTCACGTATTATTATTATTTTTAATTATCAGAACTATAAACTTTTGATAATTGCAACACATGGTTCTCAAGGTGAAGGAAATGGATGCAGTTGATAAAGAGCCGATTTCAATGACTAATTATAAATAATCGTAATTGCAAAGGAAGACTGGAGAGAATTGCCTGTTAAAGAATTTGCTGTTAAAAACCTTATGCAGGATCAGATATCATCAAATCAATTCAAAGCAAAAATATTTTCTGAAGAGACACCAGCAACAATCTAAATCCAAACAGAAATTACCGTAACACAATAAACTTGATGGCTGAAAATGTTTAAGTTCAGGCCCATCCAAAATCCAAACTTCAGAAAATGAACCTGATTTTGCACTGAATATAACTGTATGTAGACTTATTAAGCTGTTGTTATTTAGGATTATGGCTGAAGTAACTACACTATCTTTTTAATATTTATAGTGAATATATTATGAGAATGGCTAACTTAGATAAAGATCCAGCTGGATCTCAGATTGGTGGCAGAAAAATAATTAATTTAAGATATGCAAGATGATATAATCCTCATAGCAAAAACAAAGGAAGATCTGAAGTAGTTGATTCTATTGGTTAAGAGGGAAAGTAACAGTGCTAGGCTTATTTATAATAGAGGGAGATAAAATACAAATCATCAAAAGTTATGATTTACTGGTTTCAGAATTAGAAATTATGGCAAATGTGAAGATGAAATTAAAAGAAGAATTGTCATGGAAAAAAAAACGCTACCTTTAAACCTGACAAAAATTATGAAAGACAGAGGTGTGAGTAAGACCACGAAAGTTATTGTCAAATCAATGGTATTTCCAGTAGTGATGCATGGATGTGAAAGATGGATTATTAAGAAGAAAGACGAACAGAAAGTGAATTGATTCATTGAATAATGGGTAGTTTATGCATTGTATCTTTGCTACAGATATTTCCATGAGTGGTGTGCAGCAGAACTAGCATTCATCATTCTCCCATTTCTGCTAAATTTACAATAACATGAACAATGACTGCCCAACATTCACTACAGATGAATAAGTAATGCAACAAACTTTTAGATCCAATTCATCTCTCATTCTGTCAAACTGTTCTCTAGAATGGTCTTTCCCATGAAGTATTACTTGGAGGACATTTAAGTAATACTTTATAAGAAAGCTCTTAAAAATAATATCAACAGACTGCTTTTCTTTTTATCACTGCCCACTATGGCATTAATCCGGTAGACTTTCTAGTCTCTGGTATGGGAGTGGTGAAAAAGTAAAAATAACAGGTGGCACGAATATGCACAGTCTAATAATAAAGCAATGAGAGATATAATAAATATTTCAGTAATTACATAAAAAAATAAATGATAGCCTTCAAAATGCACCCTTTCTACAATCACATGCTGAAAGAAGCATGCCTTCCAAAAAACAATTCAGGATATTATTCACTAGAAAGTTACCTAAACATCTATAACTGTCTCATCATGACTTCCTTTCACTTGAGACTGCAGGAAGTCACAGCAAGGACATATGGAGAAAGTCAAGTTTTTTGTTGTTTTTTTTTTTGAAGCAAAAAATTTCACTCATGGAAAGTGGTGTTAAATGAATTGTTGTCATGGTGAAAATTACATTGCCTGATTTCTAGTTACAAATGAATTTGGAATTTCCATGTGATGGTGCTGGTTTATAGTCAACATTCTTTGTGAAAATTCTTATATGAGATATGAGAGTCCTGAGAAAGATTAGAGGTGTGAACAGTATGACAGAATGAGAGATGAATGGGAGTAAAAAGTTTGTTGCATTATCATGTTTTAGTAATCATCAATGGCAATATCATATTAAAAACGAGGATATTAGGAAAGAACTTGACATTGTCAGCATGCATTAGCAAAGCTAATTTCAGGTCACTTAAACAGAATGGGTGAAGAAAGATTAGCAAAACAAGTGTTCTCTGCCAGGTTAGCAGGAAAACGACCCAAAGGAAAACCAAGATATAGGTGGATTGATACGGTACAAAGTGCCTTAGACAATAAAAATATAAGACCTGATAATTTTGGAGTTTTGACAAGTAACAGACTGATTTGAAGGAAAATTGTAGATAGGAAGTTAGTAATGATTAAGTTTTTCATGTAGTACTATCATATCCTGTACACCCCTTGAGGGTACATGGCAGGAATTTGATGATGATGTTTGTGTATTTTAGTCTACAGTTCATATCTGAAAAGCTCAACTTTAATTCACTTTAAAACTTTCTCACATGTTCTTCTTCTTTTCAGTATGAAATTCAGTTTTATCCTGCTCAAGACTAAATGGTGATCACTTGCAATTTCAAATCCTCTGTATACTCTAGTGTCCCTGCACCACTGAGAAATCACTACCAACAATAACATAGTCAACGAGACTTTTTTATTTCTTGCCTCTTCTCTATGTGAATTTGTGCACATCTTTATGTTGGAACATGAGAGGGTGCTCATGATGGATACGTGGTGAATGTGTGTAAGAAGAGCTCAAGATTGAGATAAGTATTCTTGGAATAATTAAGTATATACGAGTGTTTGTTTGAGTAAGAGCTGCTATAAAAGTTGTGCGCTACCATTATTATTAGTGTGAGGGATTTTGTTTTGCTTAAACTTAATTACGAATTCGTTATTATTAGACTTTAGAGTGGTAACCGGCAGATTAGACATGGCAGCGGCTTTGTCATTCCATGACTTTAACTTAGACTTCAGTCATTTCGTTAAGTGTGAGGTGTGTTATATGTATTCTTTTGATTAGATAAATGATTTGTGGATATTTAGGGTGGATGGAAGGAGGGTGTGTGCAAAGTGTGACCTGAACGAGGAATTGATGAATGCAAATATGAAATTCATGACAGAAAGTGTTAGTAGCGAGAATGTCGCAGGGAAAATGAGTGCACGTTCAAAAGAGAAGGATGGTGTGAAAGAGGCGAAAGAATGTTAAAAAAATCAGTAAAAAAGAAAACGAGTGATTTAAAAACTGGAACGGATGTTAATAAGGATAACAGTGAGGCGAGAGTGGCAGAAGGAAATGAAATTGAGAGAACAAATGAAACTGGAAATGGCGTGATGCAGGAATCTAAAGTGGAAAAAATTGAAAGAATGAATGATAGCGAAAGTCAGACCAAAAGTACGAAAGCACAGAAGGATGAATGAGAGTAAAAGTGAGAAGAGGGTGTCGAGAGTTAGAAAATTAGAAAGAATGAATTATAGAGAGAATGTGACGCGAGATTTGGAAGTTGATTTGGATGAGGAAAGAGATGAAATGGATGCGAAATGAAATTAAGAAAATTTAGGTAAAAACTATTAAAACTAATCATGATGGCACGAAAGAGTTAACAAAAGATGAGCGAGTGGAGTTATATGGAGACTCCATTTTTAAAGGTGTGCTAGATGATAGGATGCACAAGGTATATTTTCCAGGTGGTAAAATGAGTAGAGTGATTGAGGCATTGGATATGAGGAGGGAGCGAGCAAAGGAGTTGATGGTTTTAATCGGCACGAATGATTTGACAGAGGACTAAGAGCAAGTCAGAATGGATGTCAGGAGGCTGCTTAGAAAGATAAAAGAGAACAGTGTGACAGGAAGGGTAATCAGCGTGTTGCCTAGGTATGACTGTGGTGAGATGAGGCAGAGAGCAAGGATTATGAATGATATGCTGGCTGAAATGTGTGAGGAGATGGGAGTACAGTTTTTTAATGTGTGAAATGAGTTTGAAGGAAAAAGTGAACTGTATGGGAGCAATGCTGGAAGGTAGAGAAGTGAGTAGACTGAGAGAGAATGAATCAAATCAAGCAGGAAGTAATGTGGAAGAGCAGGAGAGTAAGACAGGAGTCTTACTCTCCTGCTCTTCCACAGGGGAGGTTCAGGGTGGACAGGGGTACATAGCGTGAGAAAGGTGGATGCTCCGATAGGAGGTAAGAGCATGTGTAGACAGGAAAGAAATGGGATGACCTGGGATCAAGAGGAAACAGTTGGAATTGAAAAGGGTTTTAAAATGAATAAGCAGAAAGGGAAATGGCCCCAGTCGAGCATGGAGAGATCATATCGAGTGAGTAGTATCAGTGGAACTAGCTGTAGATCCAGAAATGAGCTGTTGTGTTTGTATACAAATGCTAGAAGTATAAGAAACAAGGCAGATGAAATGGTTGCATTAACTGCATCTGTTCACCCAAAGATTGTTGGAATAAGTGAGACATGGTTGGAAGAGGACGACATCCTGACAGGAATAGAGATGGAAGGATATGATGTGTTTTGTGAGAATAGAAGGTGTAAAAAGGGAGGGGAAGTACTATTGATGATAGAGAAAGTGTTATGTTCATACAAAGTAGAGAAGCAAGAGGGAAATAGTGCCAGTGGTTTTGAGGCAGTATGATGCGAGATAGAGGTGAATGGAATCAAATACTTGGTTGGATGTTCTTATAGACCTGGTAATGTGGATGGTGGTGATAATGAAATGTATAATCAAATTAGTCAAGAAATAAGAAAAGAGTGATCATTATGGGCGATTTTAATTATGGAAATATAGACTGGAATGATGAGATAGCAACTGGAAGTAAAGAAAATTAGTTTGAGTTTTTGAGGGATAACTACCTCAGACAGTATGTAATAGAGTGCACGCAAGGATTGAGGATCTTGGATTTGGTCATCTTATCAGAGGATGTAATTATAAATGAGGCGTCAAATCATCCACCAATTGGTGAGAGTGATCACGAGGTGATTACCTGGGTGGTTGCCAGCAGCATGAGGACCTCTGTGAGAAAAGGGTATATGTGAAACTACAAGGGGGATGATTATGAAGAGCTCAGGAGACAGCTTGCAGGTGTAACATAGAATGAGGAGTTAGCTGGAAAAGAGATCAATGCAACTTGGGAGATTTTCAAAAACTATCTAGTAGATGTAATGTCTAAGTGTAATCCAAGGGTGAGAAGGTTAAATAAGGTAGGTGTGAGATGGATGAATAAAGAGATTAAGCATGTGTTACAGAGAAAGAGGGCATTGTGGAGACAGCGTAAGAGAAGTGGAAATAATCAATTCCATGAGATCTACAAAGACCAGGCAAGGAGGGTGACTTGGTTGGTGAGAGTAGCTAAAGAGGTATGACCAGTTAGCTAATGAAGCCAAAAAGATTCCTAAGGAGTTTTATCGATATGTAGCCAGCAAAAGAAAGAATGATTATGGAAGGATGACATTGATAGGAGAAAATGGTATAAAGACAGCTGTTGCAGAATGTGTGGTGGAGATACTTAATGAGCAATTCATAAAGGTCTTTCAATCCTGTGAATGCGACTTCAGGGAGAGATTGAGAGCAGTAGATGATGGGGAGGAGAGACCGACTGTAAGTGAACAAGAGGTGTATGGGGAGTTGAGTAAACTAGATGTTAATAAGGCTGTGGGACTTGATAATATATCACCACGTATTCTGAAGGAATGTGACAGGGAGTTGACACCTGTCTTGACATATTTTTTTAGTACGAGTCTTGCACTTGGTCAAGTTCCTAGGGAGTGGAAGGAGGGCAAGATTGTGCCACTTCATAAAGAAGGTGATTGAACTCAAGCATCAAACTATAGGCCTATCTGTGTGTCAGGTGTTGTGGTTAAGTTGTTGGAGAAGCTTGTGAGAACTAGGATCCAGAGTTGGGTTGACAACAATGGTATTATCTTTGATGGACAGCATACATTTTCTAAAGGGAGGTCATGTTTTAGTAATCTACTTACTTATTACAATAAAGTGACTGCTTCCTTGGACAAAGGAGAAGGATACACAGTGATATACTTAGATTTCCCAAAGGCTTTTGATAGAGTACTTCATGATAAATTGATAGTCAAACTTGAGCAGATGGGGTTGGATATTAGATTAGTGCATTGGATTGGAGACTGGCTATCTGAAAGGTATCAACAAGTTGTGTATGGGGGGTGCAATATCCAGGAAAAGGAAAGTCACTAGTGGAGTGCCTCATGGGTCTGTTTTGGAGCCATTACTGTTTAACTTGTATATTAATGATATAGGTGAATATTTGGATGGAGATATTCAGTTGTTTGCAGATGATGAAAAGTTGGGATGAACCATGAAAAGTAGTGAAGATGTTGTGGCCTTACAAGAAGACTTGAATAAATTGAGTGATTGTGTTGTATTGATTTTTCTCTATATTAGGTATTTTTTTGTCTAATACATCAATACAAGTAAGAACCCTTTACAGATATCACGTGGTACCTCTGGATAACAAAGGAATTGCCTCAGGATCGAGCCAATGCATCAGAGTTTCCAAGGTCAACCTCTCGTAAAGCTCTAAGAAATTTATATTAATATTGCTGCACCACTTATGGCACTTAGATTAAACAAACTAAATTAATCAAGAGGCGATCCCAGAACGTACTCAAGTGATACCTTACCTTTGCAGACGTGGCCAATATTCTCGCTCCCTAATTTCCCGCTGAGGTTCGTGTTAATTTTTATTTGCAAGAGGTGCATCGGATTCCAAATTACAGACAATCTTGATTGGATTCAAAAAGCAAAAGTTTATTGAACACTATATAAATGTACAGAATATGATATTACAATTCTCATTCTAAGAAGGTTAATGACAATTAGGTTATACGTAAAATACTCTAACTGGACACAATTACTCAAATTGATTATTCTATGTTATCACTATCAATTTAATCAGTCAATAAGTACTCCAGCTAGGTAAGATACTAATAGCAATAATTACTCTAAATTAGTCACAAGCAGACCACTCTAGGTAGCAATAATGTCAATTATAATTTGTTGCTAACATCAATCTTCACTCTGAATTATTCTAACATTCTTTAAGCACATACAATAACTCAGTACCGCAAAGCTATAATGTTATGACATAAAACTTTAGATCACTTCAGTTCAGTTTATGATACTAGTCTAGTTCTTTCTTCTGAATTACTACACAACACAAATTCCTTTCAACCATAGTTAGCAAAAACAGTAAATTCTACTTATCTATACTCAAAGTTCATCACACTTGCTGATCCATTGGAAATTTTCTCTCCTCATTCAAATGTTCCTTTGATTCCCTCAACAGGCTTTAAGGCACGTGGCTCTCCAAGCTATTAATGAGTCTTAACCATCTCCGCATGATGAGTGCGTAACCCTTCCTTCTAGGGACGGCTGGCCTATTCTAGTTCCCCGGGACGATGGATCTAGAATTTCCGTTGCTGTATCGTCCAAGCTCTCCAGAATGGAGGTGATGTCACCACTGTCCAGCTCACGACCAACTCGAGGACATCCGGAAACGAAAAAAGCTATGTTAGGGGAGTTCTTGGCCCTTTTATTTCACCCTTCATCTCGATGATTCCTACACTCTACAATGTCCACCTAGCCCTTGGAAATTTTGTCATGTGGGTCAACGTCACAGCAACCACCTTCTCCATTACCCCTCTCATGCCGAAGGTATGCAATCACCCGGGGCAAACTGTTCCCCTCGCATTACTGCTCCATGAACTTTGGACTTGCAATCCACTCAGAATTTTATGCAAGTCATGTAACAACTCTAAGTATTTATAGTTCTAACAAGTATTGAATATTTACACATCGCACTGTTAAATACACAAACAAGTGATCTTTACTTGAATTATTTGATAAACTACTCCTTTCTCTAAGTTTTGGAACACTTGATATATTTACAGGTTGTATTATAACACACTTAGAGACAAACATATGTATTTATACCCCTTTCATTGGGTCTTGTTTGTTAAACTATGATGAGATTGGAAATCTTAAATTCTCAATCTATCACAATTTAACAATTGGGCATGGAAATGGAGATGGGAGTTCAATGTTGCAAAATGTAAGGTTTTAAAATTTGGAAAACAAAGAAGGGATGCAGAATTTATGCTTGGTGAGGATACATTGTGGGAGGTGGAAGAAATAAGAGATCTGGGGGTGATAGTGGATAAGGATCTGAAATTTAGAGGACACATAGCCAAATTTGTGAAGACAACACAAAGGCTTCTGGGAATGATGCGGAACACACTGATGTGTAGAAGTAGGGAGATTCTTGTTCCATTGTATAAGGCTTTGATTAGGCCACACATAGATTATTGTGCCCAGATTTGGTCACCTGGTTTTCAGAAGTATGAAGAGATGTTGGAAAGGGTCCAAAGGCAATTGACTAAGGTAGTTTCTGACCTCTGGAATGCCAAGTATGAGGAAAGATTGAGAAGATGTAATTTGCAGTCTGGTGGACAGGAGGAAAAGGGGAGATATGATAGAAACCTACAAGTTGGTAAGGGGTTGTTATAGGACCAATGCTGGAGATGTTTTACAGAGGATAGTGGGAGATCAGGGGAGAACCAGAGGTCATCCCGGGAAACTGTATAAAGAAGGTATGAGTAGGGGATTGAGGGGGCAGGTTTTTTTCGTGCAGAGTTGTAAATGATCGGAATGCCTTGCCTGAGAGTGTGATGTCTGCAAGAAGTTTGAATGTGTTCAAGGCACGGCATGATGAGCTGTGTGTGTGATAAAAGGACCTCCCAGATGAGTCTTTGACTCCATGAGGTCTTAGGTTAATAATAACAACAACAACACTGTGTTAGTAATAATTAGTCCAGTCCTGAGCAGAAATCCAACAGGTCTTGCCATTATTATTAGCTTTGATCTTCTCTCCAAATTTTCTCAAAATATTTTTGTATGTCTGACAATCATTTCCTACTCTGCTATTTAGATCCCCAACAAGATCTCCTTTCAGTTATATAGCCGTGACCCTTAAGCAATCCATTTTGCTGATCAGTCACTTTGATCTCTATTATTACTCTTAAAATAATTTTTTGGTTTAACTTTATCAGAGAAAACAATCTAATATGATTTTTTTTTTGTGACAAATAACATTCTTTCCTGTCATTCACAAAGCTTATAATTGCATATTTGACATAGAGCTTCACAATTTCATAATCTACTTTTTATTTCAGATTTCTAAAATGGAGATGTAAAGATTAACAACAGGTTTCTTGCAAATAAATTCTGAAAATGGAAGTTTCTTGTATCCCCCCCCGAGCACATGCATTTTAAAAATGTATTTAAATGTGATTAATGGCTATCAATAACAGGCTCACGTGTAATTCATTCAATCACTATAATTTTATTATGCCATTCACATGCAGAAATTGTATAAATTATTGCCGAGTTTGTTTTCCTGCATCAAATCTTCCCACTTTTCTTTTCTGTCTTCAGCTTGCTACTCATATATACACATAGAATTCATATTTCTAGATTTTTCATTTGTGTGTGTGTGTAATAAAATTTCCAAATATGGAAATTAACTTTGATATTATACTCTAAAACAGACAAAAACATTTTCCTTCTACCTAGCTTTTCTGCTGTGGAAAATACCATCATTAGGGGCATGCCCATGTATGAGGGACTTTCCAAGTAATAGAACATTTTTTTTTCTTCCTAGTAATCTTTAATAATAATAATAATAATAATAATAATAATAATAACAGTAAGCTGAAATAATACAAAAAGAAATAAGTTGCACTTGCCCCAACAATAAATCAGTTTATCAATACCAGTATTAAAGAAACCCATGCCCACACCCAATAACCAACATGCCACCGCTTGATGAACTTCCTCATACATAGTGAAATGCCTTTTGAAAATATGTTTCTTGAGAGGAATGAACAAATGGAAGTCTGGGCTGAAGGGAGTAGGATGTGCAGAGAGTTTCCCAAAAATTATAGCACAACCATTCACAAGTGGTGCACACAGTAGTTGTGCACCAAAATCACATCACTTCTCAGGAGTCCTGATTGTTTGTATTCCATGTTGGCTTTCAGTGTGTGTCAAACATTGTGCAGCAAAGCTATGCATTGATTGTTCCTCCCTCAACAAAGTCCACCAACAGAACACTGCAGCCATGACTTTTTGGACAGTGGGAACAGTTTTGAATATTTTTGCACACAAGAGATTGTAGATGTTTCCAGATCATGGAGTCTTGTATGTTCCAGAGTAAAGTGAAGAACCCACGTTTTGTTCTCTGTGACTAGGCAAGCTAGGCCAGCCTTTGTCGCTGTATTGCAATTACAGACTCTCCAAATACATCCCCATATGTGTTGCCTTGTGCTCCTCTGACAACTGACTGGGCACCCAGCAGGAGCACACCTTTTGAAAGCCAAGGATATCATGAACAATTTTAAAAATAGCAGACTTACTCGAGTTAACCACTTTGCAATTTCACACAGTTTCACTCGCTGGTCTTAAAGAACGATGCCCTTAATGCATGAATTGTCTTTCCATGACACTGCCTGGAGATATGGCATATTAAATGACCTTGTTAAACTTGGTCTTAAGGCGGTATCTTCCTGTTTTTATTAAGAGCTTTCTATCCAGTTGTCTGTTCCAAGTCCAGATGGGTAGCATGTTAACTCGCACTCAATTACTGAACAGCTTTCTCTGACAGTAGGCAATTGTCTTTATGTCTACTTCACAATATGTGGGTGATTGAAAGACAGTTTCAACAAGCAGTCTATCATATTTCTTTATGGGCTCTTTATCATTCGTTCAGGTTATCTGCTGAAAAAAAAAAAAAAACATCCGTGTACACTTCTGCTGGAGTTGGAAACACACGCTGCACCTCAATCCTAATTTAACAATGAGACAAGCTGGTATCCATGTAATTCCAGAGGCCAAGTTTCTGGCACTCATCCTTGATACAAAGCTCACTTTCTTTATTTTCGTTCATCATATTCGGAATAAGTGCAAAAAGCAATTTAACATCTACTGCACTCTATCCTCTGCTGAATAGGGTGCTGATCGATGTTCCTTGCTCTGCATTTATGGTGCACTTGTACCTTCAAAGCTTGATTATGAACCCTAGGTTTACACTTCTGCAAACGAGAGAGAGCACGTTCCGGTGGTTGGACACAGTCATCATTGCATCCCTAATTAGCTATTGGTGCTTTTTGCACATCACCCGTTCAAAGCACCTATAAGCAATAAGAACACTGAAACCACATGTTATTTCAGGAAAACGTCACTTATACATGTTTCTAAGCAGATCAAATGGTCCAAGATTGACCAGTATATACAAAAGCCACATTATATGTTGGAAAAGTCTGTTGTTTTCTAAGTACCAGAGAAGCCTTGCATTTACCATTTTTTCCAAGATGTTACAAAGACAGCTAGTCAGAGCAATAGGATGATAATTACTGGCCTGGGTTGGATCCTTACCTGGCTTTGGGATAACAATGACAATTGACTTATTACAAGAGTCCAGAAACTCATCATCATCATCATCAAATTCCTGCCATGTACCCTCAAGGGGTGTACAGGATATGACAGTGTTACATGAAAAAATTACATCATTACTAACTTCCTATCTACAATTTTCCTCCAAATCAGTCTGTTACTTGTCAAGACTCCAACATTATCAGATCTTATATTTCTATCGTCTAACGCACTTTGTACCGTATCAATCCACCTATATCTTGGTCTTCCTCTGGGTCGTTTTCCTGCCAACCTGGCAGAGAACACTTGTTTTGCTAATCTTTCCTCTCCCATTCTATTTAAGTGACCATACCATCTGAGATTAGCTCTGCTAACGCATTCCTGGATGCTGACAATGTCAAGTTCTTTCCTAATACCCTCATTTTTAATATGATATTGCCATTGATGCCATCTGTTCACGGCTCTAATCTTTCTCAGGACTCTCATATCTGCGGTCTCTAGTCTTTGGTCAAGTGTTTTACTTCTGACCCAGCTCTCAGATCCATAAGTTAAAATTGGTTTGAACACAGTCTTGTATACAGCTAATTTAGTGTTCCGACTAATTTCTTTCTTATTCCATATGAATTTATTCAATTGACTTCCCACGATACCAGCTTTGCTGATTCTGTTGTCTATTTCTATATTTAGTTTACCATCTTCAGTAAAAATTGTGCCTAAGTAGCTGAAATGTTTTACTTGTTCCACAGGTTCTCCATTCACAACACAGTTGACATTTTCAATGATTCTACCTATTTTCATTGTCTTTGTCTTTTTATTGCTGACCTTCATACCATATCTATTACAACAGCTATTCAATTTAGTCAGAGAATCTTGCAGACTTGTAGCAGATTTATTTAGAAGTATAACATCATCCGCATAAAGCAAAGAGCTGATATTAACATCTCCAATTTTGATATCAGGTTTAATACCACATTCCTTCATAATGTGATCCATATAGATAATGAATAACAGAGGGGATAATGTACATCCTTGTCTCACACCAGATTTAACATTAAACCATCTTCCTGAACTTCCTTCAATTCTAACTGCTGACTCACAACTCAAATAAAGACTAAGTATTGCTTGATATAATGCCCCATTGACACCATATAACTGCAGCGTATTGAATAGCTTCTCTCTTGGCACCTTGTCATATGCATTTTCCAAATCGACAAAACTTAAATACAGATCTTTGTTATATTCCCATGCTTTCTCGACTATTTGTCGTAAAGTGAAGATCTGATCCTGACAGCCTCTATTTGGCCTGAATCCAGCTTGTTCTTCACCAAGCTTTTCTTCCACAATTCTTCTCAACCGTTTCTCAAGTATACTTGCATAGATCTTGCCAGGAACACTCAGCAGGGAAATACCTCTGTAATTCTCACATTCAGTTTTATTTTCCTTTTTATATATGGGTACTATGAGAGCTCTACTCCAATCATCAGGAATTCGTCCCTCTGTCCAGGCTTTCTGAACTATGCAGTGCAGCCACTGTAAGACTCTTATACCACCATACTTCAGCATTTCTGGTCGAATATCATCTACTCCTGCTGCCTTTCCACATTTCAAGCCTTTGATGGCTTTTTCTACTTCAAGTATGGATATGTATTCCTGACTGCATGCCTGGTCAGTGTTTTTTATCACTGTGCTGTCATCACTGCTTGTTTCATTTAGCAGTTTTTCAAAGTAATTACTCCATACTTCAAGGATATCTTTTTCTCCTGTTTTCATTTCACCTTTATCATCTCTAATTCCTTTTACAGCACTCTTTCCTCCATTCCTAAGCTTCTTCAACAACCTCCAGAATATTTTGCCACCTTCTTGATATTTATTTTCTATATTCTTGCCAAAGTCCTCCCATGACTTTTGTTTAGCTAGTTTTACACACTGTTTAGCTTTCTTACATTTGTCTCTGTATTCTGTAAGAGTAAAAGCTGACTTATTTGCCAGGAACTTTTGATATGCTTTCTTCTTTTCCTTCACTGCCTCTTTAACTTCCTGTGTCCACCAGGGAGTTCTGATTTTTTTATCCTTGCACACAACCTCACCACATGCCTCTCTGGCAGAATCAATCAATGTTTCCTTCAGAGTTTGCCACTGAATCTCCAAGGTTTGATTCCTGTTCTCAAACTCTTTCATTTTCTTTTCAATAATATTTCTGTATTTTAGTCTACAGTTCACATCTGTGAGCTGCTCAACTTTTATTCGCTTTAAAACTTTCTTACATGTTATTCTTTTCAATATGAAATTCAATTTTATCCTGCTCAAGACTAAATAGTGATCACTTCCAATTTCAAATCCTCTGTACACTCTGGTGTCCTGCACCAGGGAGAAAACATCGCTATCAACAATAACATAGTCAATGAGACTTTTCTTATTCCTAGCCTCTTCTCTCCATGTGAATTTGTGCACATTTTTATGTTGGAACATGGTGTTAGTAACAACCAGTCCATGTCCTGAGCAGAAATCCAACAGATATTTGCCATTATTATTAGCTTTGCTCTTTTCTCCAAATTTTCCCAAAATATTTTTGTATGTCTCACAATCATTTCCTACTCTGCTATTTAGATCCCCAACAAGGACCAACTTTTCCTTTTTCATTGTGTCAGTTGCTTTTTCTAAAGCCTCAAAAAATTCCTCCACTTCTACCTTAGTAGAACCTTCTGTGGGACCATAGGCACAAATAAGTCTCATTGTCCAGTTCCCCATTCTCATATTTGCCCACAATACTCTACTTGAGACTGACTGCCATTCAAGAAGATTAGCCTCGTATTTTGTGTTGAATACTATGGCTACTCCTTTTCTTTGATTGTCATTGCCTGAATATAACATTTTGTATTTATTGCTCAGAAAGATCTCACCAGTTTTGGTCTTTTTTGTTTCAGTCACCCCTATTATGTCGATCTGGTACTTATCTAATTCCTCAGCTAGCTCCATTTCTTTGCCATTCAGGCTTCTTACGTTGATAGTACCGATCTTTAACTCTGGTGATGTTGAGTTGGGGTTTGTTTTCAGATTTGTTCCAGTAGCTGACTTTTCGCTGTTCGCCCTGGTTCCCTGGCGAAAACAACGGGGGCCTTGTTTAACCGGGCGACGCCCCAGCCGGCATGAAATTTTGTCATGTTGTACCATCATTTTTTATTTTGGTTTAACCAATAAGAATACAATTTGGTCGGCTAAATCCCAAATTGCCAGCCCATCCTCGTTCGTTCAGTATCAAAGTAGATACCCAACAGGGTGCACCACGAGAAGGTGAGGATTGGACATTGGTCCAGAAACTCTTCTTCTATAAATATTGTATAGTTGTATTGATCTGTTGTATAGTAAGAAAAGGAGACATTCATTAATGTTATGTGCTTTATCATCTCATAATGGATGTCATCAGGGATGACTGTACTAGAGTGAGATAGCAAAAGGGCTATTTTGAGTTACTCTTTAACAAATGACGAACGGAATGGCTCTATGCCCTTGGTATAGAAGTTTAATCACCGATTCTCTTAATGCTTTTTCACTATTAAAAATTCAGGAGGATATGAGGCTGTTTCTGGGGTTTTTGCACAAAGTGTCTGCAATAGCTTTGAGATCAGCAACAATACATCCATGGTGTGTTCCATATCTACTGTTCATCTTCCAGATCTTATCCATTTTTTTGCACTAGTTGCATGATTAATCAATGATGTAAATTGGATCCAGGATTGTTTTTGATTCTGACATCTCACATGATGTGCTTTGGCATGAGTACATTTAAATGCTATTCAGTTATTTGCAGTAGGGTATCTAACAAAATATACCCTATGCTCTATCTAGTTCTTTTTTGGCTGCTTAGCACTCTTGGTTCCGCCAAGGCTTTGAACAGACTGGAAATCAAGATGATGTTTTCAGAACTGCTGCAGTTGCAGCACAGACAATACATCTGCTACATGTTTCACTGCTTCATTAACAGGTGTTAAACTGACAGCTTCAGTATTAATATACTCTGGTAGGGTATCTAAGAAAATATACCCTATGAGGATATATTTTGTTAGTATACCCTACTCTGAGCATATTTCCTCATCTGGAACATCTAGGAGGTCCACTCTGAGATCACTCCTCTACAGAATAGAGTGTTTTATGAGGTATAACTGTTATAGGTATTCCACCCATGGATGCTGCTCTGAGTAGTTTTTCTGAATGTTGTTGACAAGTGCCTATGAGGATATTGTCTGAATGTAGTTTCTTTACTATTTTGGGAGAACCTACCAACCCTTCTATAACCTTTTGAATGAAGAACGGTGACATTTTCCCTATTGGCTTTTCACCTGTATCATAGATGTTTAGAAAAACTGGTACATTTATAATGGTATCGCATCTTTTGTTTCTTGTTATTGAAAGACATATCAATACTGGCTGGGTCTTTGTTAGGGTCCCTGAAACTATTCAGGATGGATTCATGCTTGAGTGGTTTTTGGTTCAATGGCAGAGCTCTCCATCCTGAATAGTTTCAGGGACCCTAACAAAGACCCAGCCAGTATTGATATGTCTTTCAATAACAAACAAGAAACAAAAGATGCGATAAGACTTGCTGATATGCTCATATGACATCTGGGGTAACCCTGGCATTCCACTCCTGAGCACAGTCATTGCTTGCCAGTGAGCATAGCAGCAAGTCTTAGGCCATGGAGAAGGAGACTTATTGCAAGATCTTTGACTCTTGCAGGCAAGCCCACTAGCTGATTGATCCCGGCCAGGTCATCCACCTTACCAAAGCAGAGGCCAAAAGCAATGCAAGACTATCAGGATCCTCCTTTCTGGATGTCCATGGGTCATACTGCACAGCAAACAGGGCAGGAAGGTACTGGATCCCAGTGATGGTAGTCTCAAAGATAGGATAGTAAAAAATAATCTGGAAAAGTGGAGCGAGAAATACGTGAAGAACAAAGAAAAGAGGAAGAATGAAAAGAGCCAGTACCATCACTGGGAATTTCCACCACAAAACAGGCACATCACATGGAAGGATCAAATGAAAGGGAAGACTGCAACGTGCTATCATCAGCAAAACTATGTACTGGATTGGTGGTCTGCTGGAGTAAGTAATTTATATATAGAAGGAATAGGTTTGGTGAGAGAGCAGAGCCTTTTGGAACCCCCTGCATTGGTAATATACTTATATAACTGGTCACCATCCCCAGAAGTGAGCATCCACTCAGAAAGCTGGCAGTCCGACTACAGAAGTCAAGTGATAGACCAAACGATGGGAGCTTACTTAACAGACTTTTGTGACAGACTCAGTCAAAGGCCTTGGAGATATCAAGAGCCATCACTTGGGACTCAAACTTTTCAATGGTATTTGTCCACATGTGAGTGACATCACCTGTGGATCAACAGCAACAGAAACTATATGGTCATTTATTAGATGAGCCTTCAAGATAGCAGTTGAGTGTTGATAGCTTTTTCCATTACATTGAAAAGAACTGGAGTAAAAGAAAATGGACAGTAGTTTAAAAGGTATTCATTTGTCTCCATTTTAGGGATAGGTTGAATATGAGCTAATTTCCATAGTGCAGGTTAGGTTCTGGTGGAATAGGAGAGTGTAAAAAGACAACACAGAATGGGAGTCAATTCTGGAGCACACAGACCTTTAAGACAATTGGAAGAATGCCATTGGGGCCCCAGGAGACTTTTGTATCCAATTTGAGCAAAATTCTACTAATCTTGTTTTGATAAAATGACATGCTAGGCACTGAGTGTAAAGTGAGTGGGATGGTTGGGGGATATTTATCAAGATCAGCAGTACAAGAACTGGGGAAATAGAAAGTCAGGAAATTGGCTTTTTCTGTGGGTGATGCAGCAGCATAGCCATCAAGATGCAATAGTGGCTACAGACCAGAATGCACAACTGCCATGTGGGCAGGATGCAAGTTTCCTGCTTTTAGCCCTTTCAAAATCATTTTTTGATGTGTTGATAGTTTTCTTGCAACTATTCCAGGCTTTGGAATAGGTAGATGGAGGTTTGGATGCAAGTCAGTTATAGTACGCTTGATTCTTTTCTTGTGCAGCTTTTGCACACCCATGGAAGAACCGAGGCTTGAAAGGAGGATGGGAACAGGAAATAAATGTTTCCGCACTAATAAGAATTGTTTCAGTAATACGTTCAAGCATAGGTTTGGGAACCAATAATTCATCCAAGGAAATGTGGCATAGTAGTTGCGCAGACCACCCCACTTAACTTTCTTGCAACAAAATTATGGGGACGAGATCAGCATGTGACTGTGGTCTGAACCACCTAGAGAGAGCAGACTACATTAATGGTGTATTTGGATGAGTCACTAGTGAGAAAGAAGTCCAAGGTATTTGGAGAGTGGTTGAGGTTGTCTGGTATTCGGGTAGGCATGTATACTATTTGTGTAAGGTTCTTGGTGATTTCAAATGACTCAGTTTCTCTACCTGCTTGATTTGTGTAACCAGCTGGTGTTGTGAGCATTAAAGTCTCCAAGGAAACTGACCTCACTGTTAGGAAAGCTGGATTGAAGAAAATAGATTTTTAAGGAAAGCAAATCAAACAGTTCAGAATAGTTGGTGGCATTAGGAAAGCAGTAAAGACAGCAAATGAATTTGATAGAATGGGGGTACAGAGATTTTCAGCCAGAGAAGGTCAAAATAGGGAAATTCCAAGTTGGGCACTCTGACATGGTATGTCAGAATGAACATATGCATAAACCCTCACCCTTTGGGAATAAAAGAGTCAAAGAGGGTGTAACTGGGAAAGATGATATGAGTAGTGCTTGGGAAAGTAGAAATTTAGGTTTCTGTTATAGCACATCTAATTAGTGACCAGCGGTATGGATTTCACCACCATAGATTCACAGGAGATCTCCTCACTTATGTCACAAATCTTAGAACCCATTCCATTGAAAAGTTTTGAGAAACCCGTGCCATTGCTCTTGACATCTATAAGGCTTTTCTCTATGGTGTTCTCTCCTCAGGCTTTCTTGTCAATGCCAGTGACCTTCAGAGCCCTAAAGGTCACTGGCATTGACAAGATTCTGATTTATATAAACAATCTAGGCTCTCATTGACTGCAAACAAATCCCATTCATAATTTTGCTGATAATAGCATGCTACACTCATGCTATTCATATGATAAGCCTTTCAGTGCTCAAACAGCACCAGCTTCAAGATCTGTAATAAGTCCTCTGATCTCAGCAGTATCCTGGATTGGGATGAGAACAACCTAGTCAACTTCAATGCTTCCAAAACAAAATTTTGCTTGTTTTCCCATAAAAAAAGATCTCTGATTTAATTTTTAACTTAATTTTCACAATGCTCAACTACAGTCAAGATCAAATCTCTGTTCTCAGAGTGACTCTTATGCTGCCAGGCCTTGGCACAAATCATATCATTTCTATAACATCATCAGCTTCCAAGAAACTTGGCATCCTTTTCAGCTTAAAACCACACTTCTCCACCCAATACTTACTTACTCTGTATAAATTCCAAATCCAACCAACACTGGAATACTGCTCTAGTGTATGGGGTGATGCACCTAAGACCTCCCTAAAAATTCTTGATGCTTTCCAGAAAAGAGTAGTCTAATTGACAGATAACACCTCTTACAGACTCTTCAGTCACTTTGCCATAGATCAGTTTCTGCATTATCTCTCTTCTACAGATATTTCCATGCTCATTGTTCAGCAGAACTAGCATTCATTATGTCTCCCATTTCTGCCAGATCTACAGAAACTCATGCCGCAGCTTGAGTTTCTGCTCAACATCCCTTTTACAGTCTAACTGCATACTCATTAAACCTGCTACTCCTAGTCATCTTTCATTCCTTCCCACCTCAATTCTGTATAACAGCCTCCTCCATAAAACATTTCCAAAAGATTACAATCTCCAACAGTTCAAGAAGAATATCAACAGATTATACTATTCCTGATCGACACATGGCATCTGTTTGCTATAGGTTCTTATGCCTTTTGTGTGTGAAAGGAATTAAAAATAATAATCAACAGTGTCATTTATGAAATAACTGGCAATGTTTTCTTGAAATCAAAAGATTGAAGTTTGGAATGGAATTAGGTGGTGTGAATCATGGTTTTATCCCGATATTTTCATAGAAAATACTGATACATTACACTTCAACAGTCAACTCTAAAACATTGTTTTGCAAATCCAAGCTGATCAATCAAAAATGTGTGAATAACTATGTGATCACATTTTTTTCAATATCTGAAATTTATTGAAGTTGTTGAAAATGTCACATGTCAACTCCAAGTATCTGACGTAGCAATTAGTAAACTAGAACATCATTTTCAAGCTTACTTATCACCTGGCTTTGTAAATAAAACTATATTGCAGTATAGAATACTTTCCTCAACTTCAAGTATTTCACATATACATTTGATGTTCACATAGTTCAAACTAGTATAACTGAATGGGTCATTCATGAATTAAAATACAAGTTTATATTTTTTCAAAACATTTCTAACAACTCGACCCATTTTTATTTATTCACTTTTTTTCTTTTTTTTTCAAGTGAGGAAAGGTGGCTGTAATAAGTTTTATCTGTTTGGTGAAAAACTTTAATTTCATTTTAAATATCTGATTAAACAATGAGCATGCACCATTAAATCCATGATTACTTTGTCTTTTACTTACAATTTCAAATTTGACTACCTCATGAAACCTGTAATATCAGTTAAACATCTCTGAAACCATCATCTTATTGGAATCAGTAAGTCAGTAAATCTTTCCAAAACTTTACCATTACTTAACCCCTATATGTCTGAAAAACATATAACATCCATATGTTTGCAGTCAGTTTCTTTCAACAGGACTTGAAACTATCAACAATTCGAAGAACTGTTACAAATATTTATCCATCAATATTTTCAAAGTAATAGCATCTTCTTGTGTACACAAATTATCCTCATGTATAATGAAATGGAATGTTGGCAAATTTTTAATAATTTTTTTTTCACATATACGGGCATCCCTTGAGTAATGCGATTAATTAATCCCTCGGTGTTACCACATATATCAAAATCGTGTTAATCAAATATAATAATCACAATTCGTCCATGATCGATTACTGTGTTAATAATTCGTTTTATATGGCATTCTTTTAGGAAAGATAAAAATGAATGCAAAGTAAGTATTTCAATAAATGCTTGTACCTACATTAGTTACTGCAATTTTTTATGAAAAAAAAATTATCAAGAATCGTTTGAACAGTATTAGTTTTTTCCTTATCAGCATGAATTCTACGATAACAAGCAAAATGACTCTAGATCTTGGCAAACAAGAATTCTTTAATTAACATCCGGATCCATATCCATTACTTGCTGCTTAAGCGATTCTAAACTGCAAAATATTCCATCCAGTTCTTTGAATGTTACCTCCTCTGAAACCTCATCTTCACATTCCATTTGTTCGTTGTCTTCATATGCACGCTGTTCAATTTCAAGACCTTTGTCATTGAAATCTTCTTTTTACCCTCTTTTACCTTGCAGTGTCGAGGGTTTATTAATCATAGGACCTCAAACTGTTCACAGGATAAGGTGGTCAGTCCTATCCCCCAGTGTATCCTATATGTTGAGTTCTCAAGGTCGGTTTGCCTGCTTTGTGGGATGAAAAACCCCAGGATAAACTGGGGAAAAAACCCTACTATCCATGCCCAAGACCAGCTAACGTGGCTATGGCTGAGGAAGATCCTTCAGCTCCTCACATCACTGACGGGAACCTAGGCCAGGCATATCGTTGCGAAGCACAAAGCCACTAGGCTAACTGCGTGGACTTTGTCACTGAAATCTTTTGAATTTGAATCAAATAATTCTTTAACATTTTCTGCATCAACACATCTTTGTTTTGATGGTATTTGCAATTGGTAAATACCATCAACACATCTTTGTTTTGATGGTATTTGCAATTGGTAAATACCATCAAAACAAAGGCATTTACCAATTGCAATGATTTCTTCAACCACATTGTTCACATGATTTTGAAAAGCACCTTAGTCAATAGCGCATTCTGGAAAAAGGTTTTTTCAAACAGCTCTCATGCAGCTAGAAGACACTTGCCTCCCCCCACCCCCCACCCCAAGTCATGATGTTTTCCATTGTGTTTAATGTTAAAATTTTTCCAAAATTCTTGGAGTGTAATCGCATTTTCTCCTATTTTTTTTTTACTGCCTTTGAGAATGTCTTTTTAAGAAAATAGGCTTTGAAAGTTGTAATGAATACCCATGCGTTGTAGCAATGATGTCGTATTTGATGGAAAAAATAATTTTCACATCCCACACAGATCATTAAGAGAATTTGGATAAATTTATTTTTTTGGGTGAAAAAATTTACAAAGAATGTAATTTGTAAATACAATAGAACAATTGGAGCTTGTAATACACCCACATTTAATGCTTAATGGGAGGAATGACGTCATTGTACTCGCAACTTTCTTTCTCTCGGCCAGGAAACACTCCTCGGAGCTTACATGTTTTTGCATGGTAAATTTAAAGTCACGTTAATTAAAACTCTTGCTGTGTATATAAAGGGATTGTCGCAATTAATTTCGCTGTGTTAATCAACCCGCGTTAAGCAAGGGATACTTGTAATTTCAATCTTGAAGATAACAGTACTTGAAATAGCCATCAAAAACATGAAGAGTGGAAAGGCAGCTGGAGTAGACGATATTTAACCATAAATGCTCAAATATGGAAATATAAAAGTTTCATAGTGGCTACAATGCATAATTCAAGTTTGGTGAGAGGAATGAATTCTGGATTATTGGAGTAGAGTTCTCATAGTACCTATCTATAAACAAGGGAAATAAAGCTGATTGTGAGAATTACAAAGAAATTTTGCTACCGAGTGCTCCTAGTAAGATTTATATAAGTATTTTGGAGAAATGGTTAAGTAAAATTGTAGATGAGAGGCTTGACAAACAAGCTGGATTCAGGACAAACAGAGGTTGTCAGAATCAGATCGTGGGGAATATAAAAAAGGATATGTATTTAAGTTTTGTAGATCTGGAAAAGGCATATGATAAGGTGCCAAGAGGAAAAACTATTCAAAACACTATAGTTATATGGTGTTAAGGGACATTTTACAGCTTTATATAAAACTAAGTTTGAGGCAAGATTGTTCACTATGTTTGACTAGTTTTTTCAAGGAAGAAACCTAAAGATAATTAAATAACTTTTTATTAAATTATTAATTCATATTCTGCCTTGGTAATCAAAGCATTTTCACAGACAATTTTTATATGCATGCAGGCACAACCATAAGCCAAACAAACTCATGCTATGTCCTAAGTGGCATCCTGTATGGATACCACAAGAGGATCTTGATTTTCAGCTGACAGTCTCATGATATTTCCCAGATTTTTGGTGTGCAGGTGGGACAGACAAATTTGTTAGGACTGTGTGAGTGTTGTAGAGCTGGGGGATTCCAAAAACAGCCTCTCAGATTAGTATAATTGAATGGTATGATTTTTCCCATAGAATCTAACAATTCCTATAAGTGACATGGTCTGCAATCCCAAAAGTCTATAGCATAGACATTGGACATATTTTATGTTTATCCATCTGAACTGGAATCTGCTAGAAGTTTACAATTGACCAATGTAAACATAGCTAGCTCATTCCACCAAAAAATTGATCATTATGAGATTATCAACTGAAAGATTGCTACATCCGTGAAGGGGACCAGTTAGGACATTGATGGCGAACCTATGGCATGCGTGCCGGAGGTGGCACGTCAACGATTTACAGGTGATATCCTTTTATATGCTTATAAATTATTCAACTTTTTTTTTAAATTATTACAATACATAGAAGTTAAATTCTGTTTTACACAAGAGAGTAGCTATGAAGACGTGCATATCATTGGTGCAGTACTAACAAAAGATCATGCGATCTAAAGACAAAAGGCAACTGACAAGTGTTGAGTTGAAATGCTAATTCTCTTCAACCGAATTCCATAACATCTGAAACTGTCATAACAACATTTGCTATATATTTCTTAGTTTTGACACATTCACGACGGGATGTCGTTTATCGTTCCGACAGAACCTCTCATTGCCGGCGTATCAACTCGCACAAAGTTTCAACCCTTGGTTGAATTTTATTCCTGCTTGTTTGCTTTTGAGCTGGCAGGCGAACTCACACACGCATTATATATATATACTGACCATATTTTTTTGGAGAAAATAAAGGACAAATCAGAAATTGTTTCATAATAAATAAAAAAAACAGGTTGCGTTTATTTGTTTCACTAAAACTAAAAAGCTTTATAACGTTTATTGTAAAACATAAGCATATACATAGCAATCATATTATTACTTGAATTTTAATTTTGATACTTTTCACAAGAATGAACATTTTTGTAATAAATCAGGTTCGTGGTTTAAAAATTCATAAAACTATATACAATTCATGTCAAAGTTCCATTTGGTATAAATGCATGCTTTTAATGTTTCGATTTTTAATTTTTTTTTTTTTTTTTTTGGTCCACATATTGTTCACACTAATGAAAATACTCATTCAGTGGGGACATTAGATCCAGGGAGATATAAGCAAAATTCAATGATTTTTAAAATGTTTTTTAAAGATACATGTTTATCTGCAAAATATCTAAAAATTCCAAACCATCTACGTCAACAGGACTCGTCATTTTGTCGCCATTCTGGTGACATAACTTTTAATACATAAAACTTCATAAAATAGTTCGCCGTCATTTACATTTAAGTTCCAGTGACTGGAAGTGAACAAAACACTTTCCTCGATCTTCGCCCGCAGAGGGATTTCTCAAAGTAGGCTCCATTCAAATACTTCCATTTCCATAGTGCTACACAGTTCTGCATTACTTCCAAGGTGGAAGTAATGCAGAAGTCATATCGCCATATACCAGTTGCCAAAGGTGTCAACACCTTATTATTAAAATTCTCTGGATTAGAAACATTTCTGGATTTCACACCTTTTGGCAACTGGTATATGGTGATATGACTTCTGCATTACTTCCACCTTAGTATCACCACCTCTGGGTATGGCTCCCACTGATGAGACCTCAATAAAGGTTGAAACTAGTCTGGGTAGTAGCCCTTCGTTTAATGCATAGCATTATACATGTCTGCAAGGAGATGCACTTTGTATTATGGAACTGGTTTCGACCAGTCCCATAATGCAATACTAAGGCAAGTGATCAGAACTTATTCCACCTTTATTACAAGTTGCCGCAGTCCTGAAAATACTTCAGATGCAAACTATGTTTGCATACACTTGGATAAACGATTAAACCAAATATATAACTGGTAGAATAGTCAAGTGAAAAAACTTCCATCAACTATCTCTTATCCAGAGAATTTTAATAATAAGGTGTTGACACCTTTTGGCAACTGGTATATGGTGATATGACTTCTGCATTACTTCCACTATAGTATCGCCTCCTCTGGGTCTGGCTCCCACTGATGAGACCTCAATAAAGGTCAAAACAAGTCAGAGTAATGGCCTTTCCCTTAATGCATGGCATTATACATGTCCACAAGGAGATGTGCTTTGCATTATGGGAGATACTAAGGCAAGTGATCAAAACTAATTCCAACTTTACACAAGAGTTGCCCCAGTCCTGAAAATACTTCAGGTGCAAATCCAAGTGTACACAAACTTTGTTTGTGTACACTTGGATAAAGGATTAAACCAAATATATAATAACTGAATGGGAAACTGGAAAATAAAGCTTATTTGTGCCCATGGTCTTAACAAAAGGTCTACTAAGGAAGTTCTGGAAATTTTTAAAGCATTAGAGAAGGCAGTTGACAATCAAAAAGGAAAAGATGACCCTTGTTGAAGATCTAAACAAGAAAGTAGGAAATGACTACCAAACATACAGAAACATTTTGAGAAAATTTGGAGAAAACAGTGGTGAGTATTTGCTAGATGTGCACAAATTCACATGGAGAGAAAATTCGGGAAATAAAAGTCCCACTGACAATGTTATTGTCAATAGTGTTGAGCAGAATAAAATTGAATTTCATCTTCTAAAGAAGATGACGTAAGAAAGTTTTTAAAACAAATCAAAGTTCGACACCTTTCAGAAGTGAACTGTAGATTCAAATGCACAAACAGTATTCAAGAAAAAATGAAACTGCTTGAAAACATTGATTCAGCCAGAAAGGCATGTGGTGAGGTTGCCTGTAAAGATAGAAAAACCTGAACTCCATGGTGGACTCAGGAAGTTAAAGAGGCAGTGAAGGAAAAGAAGAAAGCATAATGAAAGTTCCTGGCTAATAAGTCAGCATGTGCTCTTGAAGAATAGAGAGAAAATAATAAAGCAAACCACTATAGTAAAACTGGATAGCTCAACAATAGCCGTGAGAAGAATTTGGAAAGAACACAGAAAATAAATATCAGAAGAGTAGCAAAATATTCTGGATGCTATTGAAAAAGCTCAGAAACAGAAAAAAGAGTAATGTAAAAGGAATCAGAGATGATAAAGGTGACATGAAAAACTGAAGATAAAGATATTCTAGATGTCTGTAGTAATTACTTTGAAATATTACTAAATGAAACAAGCAGTGACAGCACAGTGGTAGAAAAAGAGGAACGCAATCAGGACTACATATGAATACTTGAGGTAGAAAAAAAATATTAAAAACATGAAATTTGAAAAAGGCAACTGTAATAGATTTTAATCGAATACAAAGGCTCAAATATGGAGGTATAAAAGTTTCACAGTGGCTACAGTGCATAGTTCAGAAAGCCTGGTTAGATGGACGAATTCTGGGTGATTGGAGTAGAGCTCTCATGGTACCCATCTATAAAAATGGAAATAAAACAACATGAGAATTATAGAAGAATTTTGGTATTGCATGTTTCTGGTAAAATTTATGCAAAATTCTGGGAAAACGTGAAGAAAAACTGTGGAAGATAAGCTTGGAGAACGACAAAGTAGGTTCAGGCCAAAAGCTGTCAGGATCAGATTTTCAATTTAAGACAAACAATTTAAGTTGGGGTGCTTAAGGGTAAAAGCTGTATAACTGAGAGGAGACCTCCACATAGCCTTTAAAGGAATGCAGAGAACCGACCAGGGCTTCTGACCTAATGTCCAATCCTCACCTTCTCGTGGTGCACCCTGTTTGGTATCTACTTTGATACTGAACGAACGAGGATGGGCTGACAATTTGGGATTTAGCCGACCAAACTGTATTCTTATTGGTTAAACCAAAATAAAAAATGATGGTACAACATGACAAAATTTCATGCCGGCTGGGGCGTTGCCCGGTTAAACAAGGCCCCCGTTGTTTTCGCCAGGGAACCAGGGTGAACAGCGAAAAGTCAGCTACTGGAACAAATCTGAAAACAAACCCCAACTCAACATCACCAGAGTTAAAGATCGGTACTATCAACGTAAGAAGCCTGAATGGCAAAGAAATGGAGCTAGCTGAGGAATTTGATAAGTACCAGATCGACATAATAGGGGTGACTGAAACAAAAAAGACAAAAACTGGTGAGATCTTTCTGAGCAATAAATACAAAATGTTATATTCGGGCAATGACAATCAAGGAAAAGAAGGAGTAACCATAGTATTCAACACAAAATACGAGGCTAATCTTCTTGAATGGCAGTCAGTCTCAAGTAGAGTAATGTGGGCAAATATGAGAATGGGGAACTGGACAACGAGACTTATTTGTGCCTATGGTCCCACAGAAAGTTCTACTAAGGTAGAAGTGGAGGAATTTTTTGAGGCTTTAGAAAAAGCAACTGACACAATGAAAAAGAAAAAGTTGGTCCTTGTTGGGGATCTAAATAGCAGAGTAGGAAATGATTGTGAGACATACAAAAATATTTTGGGAAAATTTGGAGAAAAGAGCAAAGCTAATAATAATGGCAAATATCTGTTGGATTTCTGCTCAGGACACGGACTGGTTATTACTAACACCATGTTCCAAAGTAATAATGTGCACAAATTCACATGGAGAGAAGAGGCAAGGAATAAGAAAAGTCTCATTGACTATGTTATGGTTGATAGTGATGTTTTCTCCCTGGTGCAGGACACCAGAGTGTACAGAGGATTTGAAATTGGAAGTGATCACTATTTAGTCTTGAGCAGGATAAAACTGAATTTCATATTGAAAAGAATAACATGTAAGAAAGTTTTAAAGCGAATAAAAGTTGAGCAGCTCTCAGATGTGAACTGTAGACTAAAATACAGAAAGATTATTGAAAAGAAAATGAAAGAGTTTGAGAACAGGAATCAAACCTTGGAGATTCAGTGGCAAACTCTGAAGGAAACATTGATTGATTCTGCCAGAGAGGCATGTGGTGAGGTTGTGTGCAAGGATAAAAAAATCAGAACTCCCTGGTGGACACAGGAAGTTAAAGAGGCAGTGAAGGAAAAGAAGAAAGCATATCAAAAGTTCCTGGCAAATAAGTCAGCTTTTACTCTTACAGAATACAGAGACAAATGTAAGAAAGCTAAACAGTGTGTAAAACTAGCTAAACAAAAGTCATGGGAGGACTTTGGCAAGAATATAGAACATAAATATCAAGAAGGAGGCAAAATATTCTGGAGGTTGTTGAAGAAGCTTAGGAATAGAGAAAAGAGTGCTGTAAAAGGAATTAGAGATGATAAAGGTGACATGAAAACAGGAGAAAAAGATGGAGTAATTACTTTGCAAAACTCTAAATGAAACAAGCAGTGATGACAGCACAGTGATGAAAAAACACTAACCAGGCATGCAGTCAGGATTACATATCCATGCTTGAAATAGAAAAAGCCATCAAAGACTTGAAATGTGGAAAGGCAGCAGGAGTCGATGATAATCGACCAGAAATGCTGAAGTATAGTGGTATAAGAGTCTTACAGTGGCTGCACTTCATAGTTCAGAAAGCCTGGACAGAGGGACGAATTCCCGGTGATTGGAGTAGAGCTCTTATAGTACCCATATATAAAAAGGGAAATAAAACTGAATGTGAGAATTACAGGAGGTATTTCACTACTGAGTGTTCCTGGCAAGATCTATGCAAGTATACTTGAGAAACGGTTGAGAAGAATTGTGGAAGAAAAGCTTGGTGAAGAACAAGCTGGATTCAGGCCAAATAGGGGCTGTCAGGATCAGATCTTCACTTTACGACAAATAGTCGAGAAAGCATGGGAATATAACAAAAATCTGTATTTAGGTTTTGTCGATTTGGAAAAGGCATATGACAAGGTGCCAAGAGAGAAGCTATTCAATACGCTGCAGTTATATGGTGTCAATGGGACATTATATCAAGCAATACTTAGTCTTTATTTGAGTTGTAAGTCAGCAGTTACAATTGAAGGAAGTACAGGAAGAAGGTTTAATGTTAAATCTGGTGTGAGACAAGGATGTACATTATCCCCTCTGTTATTCATTATCTATATGGATCACATTATGAAGGAATGTGGTATTAAACCTGATATCAAAATTGGAGATGTTAATGTCAGCTCTTTGCTTTATGCGGAGATGATGTTATACTTCTAAATAAATCCGCTATCAGTCTGCAAGATTCTCTGACTAAATTGAATAGCTGTTGTAATAGATATGGTATGAAGGTCAGTAATAAAAAGACAAAGACAATGAAAATAGGCAGAATCATTGAAAATGTCAACTGTGTTGTGAATGGAGAACCTGTGGAACAAGTAAAACATTTTAGCTACTTAGGCACAATTTTTACTGAAGATGGTAAATTAAATATAGAAATAGACAACAGAATCAGCAAAGCTGGTATCGTGGGAAGTCAATTGAATAAATTCATATGGAATAAGAAAGAAATTAGTCGGAACACTAAATTAGTTGTATACAAGACTGTGTTCAAACCAATTTTAACTTATGGATCTGAGAGCTGGGTCAGAAGTAAAACACTTGACCAAAGACTAGAGACCGCAGATATGAGAGTCCTGAGAAAGATTAGAGCCGTGAACAGATGGCATCAATGGCAATATCATATTAAAAATGAGGATATTAGGAAAGAACTCGACATTGCCAGCATCCAGGAATGCATTAGCAGAGCTAATCTCAGATGGTATGGTCACTTAAATAGAATGGGAGAGGCAAGATTAGCCAAACAAGTGTTCTCTGCCAGGTTGGCAGGAAAACGATCCAGAGGAAGACCAAGATATAGGTGGATTGATACGGTACAAAGTGCTTTAGATGATAGAAATATAAGATCTGATAATGTTGGAGTCTTGACAAGTAACAGACTGATTTGGAGGAAAATTGTAGATAGGAAGTTAGTAATGATGTAATTTTTTCATGTAGTACTGTCATATCCTGTACACCCCTTGAAGGTACATGGCAGGAATTTGATGATTGATGATGACAAATAGTTGAGAAATGATGTCAATCTAATAAGGATCTGTTTTTAAGTTCTGTATATCTGGAAAAGGCATATGACAAGCAGAAAAAGAAAAAACTTCAAAATTCTACAGTTATGGTTTAACTGGGACATTATATTATGCAATAGTTAGTCTATATTTCAGATGTATCAGATGTTAGAACAAAATGAGACACAGGAAGATGATTTAATATTATATCAGGTGTGTGCATCTAATTGATGAATTAATTCATCAATAATTGAAGGAAAGTAACATTAAACTGAAGATGTTAATCACAGCTCTACTTTAGATGAGATTATACTCCTACATAAATCTAGTACAAGTCTGCAGGGTTCTCTGACTAAGTTGAATAATTGCGGTAATAAATTTGGTAAGAAAATCAGCAATAGAAAAGAAAGAAAGTGAAAATAGATAGAAACATTGAAAACATCAACCACATCCTGAATGGAGAATCTATAGAACAAATGAAACATTTCAGCAATTTAGCCACAATTTTTAGTGAAGATGGATGACAAATTAAATTTGGAAATGGACAGCAGAATTAGTAAAACTGCTATAGCAAGAAGTCAACTGAATAAATTTATATGAAATAAGAGAGAAATTAGTCAATACCAAACTAGCAGTATACGACTGCGTTCAAACCAATTTTATTTTATGGATCTGAAAGCAGTGTTAAAAAAAAAAAAAAAAAACGACTGGAGATCACATATCCGAGTTCTGAGAAAGATGGGGGGGGGGTGAACAAACATATTAAAAATGAGGATATTAGGAAAAAAATTGACATTATCATTTAGGAATGTGTTGGCACAGCTAATCTAAGGTAGTATGGTCACTTAAACAAAATGGAAAGAAAAAGTTAGCAAAACAAGTATTCCTTGCCAAGATGGCAGGAAAAAGATCCAGAGGAGGACCAAAGATCTAGGTGGATTGATACAGTAAAACATGCATTAGAGGAAAAATAAATAAATAATATAACATAAGATCTGATAATCTGTCAAGATTGGAATTTTGACAGATAACAGATTAATTTGTATGAAAATTGTTAACAGGAAGTTAGTAATAATGTAACTTTTTCATGTAGTACCATAATAATATCCTGCATACCTCCACTGAGGGTACATGTTAAGAATCTGATTATGATAACATATAGATTTTATTTTATGTGGTTACCATCCTCAAAAGGTTATTGAAAACTTATATTACATTCATACCATGGATGGGCTAAGTATTTTTTTTTTAATTAATTTTTTGATACTTTTATTTACTTTATTTTTCACATAGTCCAGAAACCTGTTCTAAAGATTCAGCATGAAACTTTAAGTCACTTCAGTTCTCCAACAAGTGGTCTCACACCAGGCAGTGAAGCCCATATATCACCTAAATACAATCACAAACATCCAAGCCCACAGTAAGATTCAAACATGCAACCTGGCAGTTGGATAGTGGACATGCTAACCACTTGACTAAAATGCACTCTTATTTAGACTTATGTGCTGGTTATATAAAAATACATGTTAATAAAGAACTTTAATGGCATATAAGTAGCGCGCGTGCACACACACACAAAATCTTGAATGTTTTAATCCAACATTTTTGCCTAACAGTAACAGGAATTTTCAGGAATAGAGATAAGATTAACAAAGTAATTAAAATAATAAAAAAAAAGCAAATATTTTGACAGCAACCTTTGTTTACAGACACCTGTTTTAGATTAGGTATGTTCTGTAAAGCATAGATTCCAAGCATAATCTGTCACTTCTGAAGTGCAGTCTTCTTAAGACAGAAGTAAGTTTTTCTCTAACCAGATGTAGGATGTAAAGTACATGGTCTGTTTACCTAATCTGTTCATATTGGTTCACAATTATAATTCTTCTCTACATTTTGCTACAGATCTACCAGACTGTCAATAATATTAGAGTTTACAATAGTAACTTATCCTGTATACTCCAGGTACTGATAATGGATGGACTTCATCTTTTGGAGAATGAATCAGGGAAGATAGTTTTAATACTGGCTTATAAGCAGTTTGTAGAAGATATTTGAGAGTCTCCATCTCTAAATATAGCTTTAATATAATCAATTATTCTTTTGGCATGATCTAATGACATTCTATTGCAATTCCAAAAATTTGCCGGCCTGAATGGCTGAGTGGTTAGTGTACCCAATCGCTAACCAAAAGACTGTGGGTTCAAATCTTGCCATGGTTGTATGCATCTTTAGCTGAGAGATGAATATCATTGCCCAGTGTGAAACCACTGCCCCACTTACTGGAGGCCTGAAGAAGTTCTAAGTTTGGCCTCTAGGACAGGGTTGAACTGTATAAAAAATTAAATTAAAAATAGAAAAATATATATATAAAATTGACAAAAAAAAATATAACCTTAACCTGCCCACAGTACAAAATGTACTATATGTTTGCAGAATAACCTTTTATGGATAGGAGCAACATGAAATAAACACATTATAGAATTAAATTGAAATATATATGGAGGGGAAAAAAAATATTAAATTAAAATAAGATAACATATATAAAAATTATTTATATACGGCTTAGATTTGGTCTGTGAAGTAGGGCTTCAGCAGTTTCTTTATATAAACGTTCATGTTTATGTAAAGATCTACGTAGAAGTTTGGTCTTTCTTTGATCTATAACTTGTTACCTTCTCCTAAAAATAAACTCTCACCTCTGATGCTACCTGGCATGTACGAGGTTCCATGCTCCTGTAAATTGTCTTACTATGGACAGACAGGTAGATCTGTTCATAAACGCATTTCGGAACATCAAGACCATATTCGTCTCATCAAACCACAGAAATCTGGCCTCGCACCACATGGAGTTGAAAACCCAAACCATAGGATCCATTGGGAAAAGACCAAACTTCTACATAGATCTTTAGGAAAAAATCTATAGGAAATAGGAAAGCAGATACTCAACAGGCTTTTAAACCAAACTTAATCAGATGCCCTGGAGGGAGCCAGATCAAATACCAGAATTTCCCTAAAACTCTCCACAGTATCGGATAGTAGGTATATTACATTAGCAGGAAGATCTCCTCTAGAACAGCTGTAGCAGAATCCCTGGCAACTGTCTGAGTGACAAACTTGTGAATAGAATGTACAGGGTGATGGTAGTGGTGGTAGCAGTGTAAACACTGTACAGAAGGGATTAGTTTCTCTCATTATCTTCCAAGGATGGATAAATTCTAATAGTCCATTTGACAATATTCACTCTATAGTTTTAGATAATGCAAGTACTTAAGAAAGATAATGCTAGTTTTCTTTCAGAAGGTAACAATGACACAGTTCCTAAGGCTAAAATAGTAATAAACAAAGCATATAAACTATACCCATCTTCTCGGAATAATTATTTCTCCATATTTAAATTTGATTATTAGAGAGAAGTACTTTTTTTTTTTACTAAATTCTCGTGGAAAGGCTTAGAAGTTGGTTATGCATTTTTACTAAATAGTTTAAGGAAATTACAATGTAAACTAGGATATATATTAAAATAAATTTTAACACACTTCCAATATTTCTGCAACGTCACGTTGCCATTTTCACAGGAACTTAAGAACAAGACACGTGCATGTAGGTACAACAAACAGTAAATGAGGAAGAAGCAGGAAGCTATTCTTTCTCCTAGAGAGAAGTACACTTAAATTCACATGTGCTTTTCTCTAATAATACCAGCTTGGTTGGCTGAGTGATTAGCACATTTACTCTCCAACCAACAGGCTGTGGGTTTATATCCTGCTGTAGGCATTGATGCTTGTGAATGTCTTTATATGGGAGATGAACTTCACTGCCTAGTGTGAGACCATGCCCTGTTTACTGAAGCGGCTTGAAAAAGATCAATGTTTGGTCTCTAGAGCAGGGTTCCTGATCCTGGTAAAACATAAATAAAAATACAAAAAAATTCCTTAGCCAACATGTGGTACAAATGTACTATAGGTTCACAATTAACTTCTTGTGGGTAAGAGCCATATTTAAAATACAGTAAAACCCCGAAGTTACGTGGTAGGTGGGACCAACAAAAAGCGCGTAACTCAGGGTATAATTTTGCATGTAATTTATATATACAAACATACAATTGGGACCAAAGGTTTACAAAAACACCTATATTTTTTAAGAAATATAATCATAATTGTAGTTTTTCATACATAAAAAAAAAGAAAGTGATTTCGATGTCGTTGGTTTCATAAAATCTAATAGATTCGTCTGATGGCATAATGTCTTTCTTGTCATGCAAAATTTCTTCATAGCAAGCTAATGATTTTTTTATTCCTTGCCTTTTGCCTACAGTTTGTTCCTCGTTAGACTCTATGTCCTCCAAAATCTGTAAACCTTTCTTTTATCATTGTTCTTACTGTGGATTCCAGTAGATCGAACTTCTTTGCTAGCTCACAAATTTTCATTCCGCCCTTCAAAATCCTTAATAATGTTCAGTTTTGTTTCCAAAGTCAATGTTTTTCTTTTCTTGCTAGCTGTAGAAGAATCGGACTTGCTTCTTTTGGATGACATTATTATTTTTTATGTGATAAAATTTTTATCAAGAGCATAACATTAAACAATTGCAAGGTTTGTAGACTATAAAAATCAGGTATGAATGGAGACCGCACGAAACACGTCAGTGCTTGTTCACAGCATGTGCGACACTGACGAATGCGGCCGGCAGCAGAAAGATACATCTAGTGGTGAGGCGTGAAGCGAATACGTACATATAAGAAACCGCGCGGAACTCCGGATATGACTGCGTGTGTGTATATATATACAGGGTGTTCGGGATAAATTTGACAGTTTCGTAAGGAAAAAGAAAATCTTCTTTGTATCTATTAAATTTAATGAATTGACAAAAAACATTACAGGCAGAGTTAATTACAATACTATCAACAAGATTTACTCAAAATAACCACCATTAGCATCGATCACAGCTTCAATTCTGCTTCGGAACCTCGAACAAGCTGATGCTACAGTCTCCCTGGGAAGGGCCGCAAAAACTGTTTTAATTTTATCCATTAACTGGGCTTTTGTATTACTGGAAGTGCGATTGGTGTCTTTTTCAACTGCGCCCCATACAAAATAATCCATGGGGTTAAGGTCTGGGGAGTTTGGAGGCCAAACATTTGGACTGGTGAAGTCGTAGAAATTTTCAGACAACCATTTTTGACTTTTCCCAGAGGTGTGGCAAGGGGCCGAATCCTGCTGCCATACATACGGCCTACCATTGCCTACCCTTGTTATCCAGGGCTTGACTACAGTTAGCAACTCCACGAACAAAGCCCGAATTCCAATGCCAGGGTTCTTCAACACCTGTTCCTGCAGATTTGCGAGGAATTCTGCTGTACGAACGCAATCAGATCGTCTGCTAGGGATCTTTCTTCTTGCTACATCCTCGTAGTCACCATTGCAAGTCTCTAGTTCATGCCTGATTGTTTTTACTGTATTCAGGGAGCATTGGGCAGCAGTCGTAATATCCTTATTTTGATGGCGGGCATGAATCATCATGATACAAGTTATTCTCTTCCATGATTCAGGTGGGTTCCAGCTATCCATCCTTTCTGACATCTTGTATATGAATGAAGAAGGGTCCAAACTTTTAAATGAAGAGAAGTGTGTGTTAATACATGTAACTTACGGAAAAATATAATTAATTATAAATATGTCAAATTTATCCCAAACACCCTGTATATATATTAGAGAAAGTATCCAACCTCGGAATCTTGTGGATTTATTTATATAAATATTGCTATAAAAAATGAACACTGCAGATATGCTCAACCTCTACATCTGACATCTCAATATTAGCATTCTAGATTTTTGGTTTCAAGCGTGTATGTTACCTTGCAATTTCTCCTGTTAACATTTCCAATGCTTAGAACAGAATTCATATTTTATATTTCAGTGGTATATATCGTAACATCAAAAAATAACTTTATATATGCCTTATTTCAAATTTCCCCTATGATCCTAAATGGGTTACATTATCAGCGATTTATTTGCATATGAATTCAAATCATAACATAATACACAATGCATTTATTATGTCTATATTTACCTTCAGTCGCCTTTGCTGCTCATCCCACCACTGCTCAAATCTCTTGAAAGCTGACGTCTCCACCATTTTCTTACATAAGTCCTTCTTCATAACATGTTTTAGTTCTTTCACTACAGCACCAAGAACTCCATCAACAGTTGGAGCATTAGGATCTTCAGGTTTCTTACAGACAGGCTCATAACGATGTTGGAAAAACATTTTTGTAGGTGGCTGATGTCCATATTGGTTCACATAATAGCTGCCATATGATTGTGAATGTTCTTCAAAATTTGATATTCGTTGACTTAAAAATGGTAACAGAGCAGGTCTTTGAGGTAAAGGAGGTGGAGGCACAGAAAACACAGATGAAGAACAGGAAGCATTTTGGTTTGGATACTGACCAGGTGAATAGTAATTTTGTGAATATCGTGAATTCCGATAACTAAGATTGCCAGAAGAACTACAAGTCCTTTCTGGTCCACAAACACCAGAACCCATACCTGGTCTCCAAATGCCCATACGAGCCATCATTTGAACATGTTCACTAGGGTACATGGGATGATATGATGTTCGTGATGAATGAGAAGGGCCGGAAGACATATAAGATGATGACAATACAGATGAGACTGAACCTTGGCTAGATGAAGGATAAGTCACAGCAATCGAATTTTGTGTAAGAGATGGAGGAAGTGGAGGTGGAGGTGTTGAAAAAAGATTTGCTATGGAATTTTGAGTGGGAAAATGACTAGAACCAGTGCCAGAATATATCCCAGAACCAGGCCCAGGACCAGAATATGGCACAGTTCCAGAAGGAGGTGGAGGTATAGGAGGATGAGAGACAGAAGGAGGTGGTGGTGGAACAGGAGGTGGAAAGGCTGTAAATCCTGAAGTGGAAAAAGAAACAGATGATGGTGGAGGTGGGGGAGGAGGTGGTGGTGGAGGAGGTGGGGGAGGAGGAGGAGGAGGGGGAGGGGGAGCTGTAAACTGGCTAGAGGCAGGAACTGGGAATATGGAGGATGATGTTGGCTGAGAAGCATAAATAGCAGGATATCCAGATGTACCTATCTGCTGCTGAACAAATCTTATACCATCAGAACTATTTGTAACAAGCTGAGAAGTGTTCATTAGAGGTGGTTCAACTACTTCTAACTTTTCATCTCCACTACTCAAAGAGGATAATGACATTCTGTCATCATCATCATCACTTTCTACTGCCTTACTTTTCGCTTCTAGTAAAACATCTGGAGGTTCATCTCTCACCGGAGTTGAATCACCTGCTTTTGAATCTCGCGGACAAGATTCAATTTCAACCTTTTTACTGTTACTGTCACCATCCCTTTTCCACTGCATAGCGCCTAACCTTAGACCTTTCAGCATAGTTGCTGGCTCCTCTTCAGCTTGTTTGTGCAGAAATTCAAATAAAGAAGTAATCTTTCCACTGTCAACATCTTTGGTGATTTGAGCCCATTTATAATATTCTGATGCACAAATAAATGGTGAAGGTGGTGTTGAGAGAAGTTCATGGCCATTTTCCTCTTCTTCTGGAGGAGGAGGAGGGGGCTCATCGCTTTCTGGAAGAGGAGGAAGAGGAGAAGAATCTCCTGATGGCAACGGAGGGATAAAAGGTTCCTTTGCCTTCCATGATGGATCATCTGGAGGTCTCATTAGTGTCCTATCTTTACTAATATTTGGTGAAGCACCAACATCTCGCTCTAATAGAGGACTACCAAACCCTGTACCAATATCTAAAAATCCAGGTCCTTTACCATCGGCTTGCTTTAGAAGAAGTTCTATCCTGGAATCAAGGCTTTCACGTGCAGGACTCTGTTTAGGTGTTGCTATTACTGGGGTTGTAGGTGGTGTTACATGGCAGCGTCTTTGACTACGATTATTATCCCATGAAGGTGATAAGGTATTACCATCCCAAGGTGAAGAATTATCTCCCCAATGTTTTTTGTCCCACACTGAGGATTTCTGAGGAATCGAATCCCAATTATGTGTCGAATGGCCTCTACCAACAGGTGTTGTATGACCAGAAATAGAACTGCTATGTTTAAAAGAGGAATTACTTTCATAGTTAAGTGGTGTGGAGTGGCTAGACTGATAACCACTGTAATCAGAAAGAAGAGAGAAGCTTTTCTCTGAAGAACAACTCTGATAGGTACTTTCTGAAGCATAGCCAAAATCTGATAAAGCAGGAGTATTTCCAACTGGGTAGGATGGTCCATGTTCATCTTTAGTTTTATCCCGTTCACTCACAGAGTTTCTTCTTCGAGGATCAGCACTTGGCACAGAATGAGTTGCAGTCCACTTTTCACCTTCCCCAGAACTTCGACAGACTCCTGATATTATATCTTCAAAAAGGCGCATGCATTCTTTTCCTACATGAAAGACACAGTTAAAAAAAATGAGAAGAATGCGCAAAAGATTAGAAAATTATATATATTGAATCAAAAAGTAGATAACTTAAAAATAAATTTCATGACTTCAGTGAGCAAAAACATAAAACAATATAAAATACAGTAAACATTTTGAATTTGCAAGCTTCTATCCACAATTTGCATTATTCACAGCCTCAAAGATTTAGTCATTTTAATATCCATGAAGGAGAAATTCATAGTAGGTGATCATTGAACAGTAAGCATTATGTTGCTCACAGTAGTGCTTCTTCACATGCATGCGCCCAGCCTAGATATTATATTGCGAGTACAGTTTTATATTTTTTGCTTCATTAGTACAAGACACAGAGTTCTGCAGACAAGTCACTATGCATTAAATTAAAAAAGGAAAAAAGGGGGAAGCGATGAAAATTAGTTTGCTGGTTGACTGCTAAAAAGTTACATCCTCTCAATATAATGTAGATGAAAAAAAAAAAAAGATAAGATGAAAAAGAAATAGTGAAAGCATCACTGAAATGAGAAATTTAACATTCAAAGAACATTTTAGTTTAATCCATCCAATATAGAATACAATTTGATTGGCTAAATACTGAACTGCCAGTCCACTGTCATTTTCTACAACAGCCAGACAGATATCTAATAATAGGATGCACAATGAGAAGATAGATAGATATTAGATCATACAAATAGTTCCGTTCCGAAATCATGGAAATAAAGGAAAAGGCACGACAAGGTGCCAAGAGAAAAGCTGTTTAAAATGCTACAATTATATGGTGTAAATTGCCAGCAAAGGTTGGTCAAATGGTAGAGCCTCTGCTACTAATGGCTCACAAAAAAAGTTAAGCAAGTTTGAATGTGGTTAGTAGTTGGAAGGGTTTCAATCGTTCTATGCTGTTGGTACACTTTCCCCTCGATGACTCTTTGGACTATCTGGAGGTGTCACATAATAATAATAAAATAGAACATGCAGAAGTGCATGTTGTGGAAGAAAGCACTTCTGAGCATAAAAACAAATTATATCATTATGCTGCAAGTAAATGCAAACTGCTGGGTGGCAGATACAAGAGAATGTTTGCGTAACGAGCGCTTATTTCACTAAATTTTCAGTTAGTCGATTAAGGAGTTAACTGGTGCAAGGACAGCCAAGGTCATACTGCATCAAACCAAAGGTTACAGCAGTACTCAAGGTAATAATAAACAGTGATAAAGAGATAAATTAGTAAATAACATGAACAAACAGCAAATTTTTTAAAGAAAATTAAGTTATGGTATCTACACGTAAATAGAATTTATAATCAAATGTCATCATCATCATCAAATTCCTGTCATGTACCCTCAAGGGGTGTACAGGATATGATAGTACTACATGAAAAAAATTACATCATTACTAACTTCCTATCTACAATTTTCCTCCAAATCAGTCTGTTACTTGTCAAGACTCCAACATTATCAGATCTTGTATTTCTATCGTCTAAGGCACTTTGTACCGCATCAATCCACCTATATCTTGGTCTTCCTCTGGGTCGTTTTGCTGCCAACATGGCAGAGGACACTTGTTTTGCTAATCTTTCCTCGCCCATACCACATGAGATTAGCTCTGCTAACGCATTCCTGGATGCTGACAATGTCAAGTTCTTTCCTAATATCCTAGTTCTTAATATGATATTGCCATTGATGCCATCTGTTCACGCTTCTAATCTTTCTCAGGACTCTCATATCTGCAGTCTCTAGTCTTTGGTGAAGTGTTTTACTTCTGACCCAGCTCTCAGATCCATAAGTTAAAACTGGTTTGAACACTGTCTTGTATACAGCTAATTTAGTGTACCGACTAATTTCATTCTTATTCCATATGAATTTATTCAATTGATTTCCCACGATACCAGCTTTGCTGATTCTGTTGTCTATTTCTATATTTAATTTACCATCTTCACTAAAAATCGTGCCTAAGTAGCTGAAATGTTTTACTTGTTCCACAGGTTCTCCATTCACAACACAGTTGACATTTTCAATGATTCTGCCTATTATCATTGTCTTTTTATTGCTGACCTTCATACCATATCTATTACAACAGCTATTCAATTTAGTCAGAGAATCTTGCAGACTTGTAGTGGATTTAATTAGAAGTATAAAATGATCTGCATAAAGCAAAGAGCTCACATTAACATCTCCAATTTTGATATCAGGTTTAATACCACTTTCCTTCATAATGTGATCCATATAGATAATGAATAACAGAGGGGATAATGTACATCCTTGTCTCACACCAGATTTAACATTAAACCATCTTCCTGTACTTCCTTCAATTCTAACTGCTGACTTACAACTCAAATAAAGACTAAGTATTGCTTGATATAATGCCCCATTGACACCATATAACTGCAGCATATTGAATACCTTCTCTCTTGGCACCTTGTCATATGCATTTTCCAAATCGACAAAACTTAAATACAGATCTTTGTTATATTCCCATGCTTTCTCAACTATTTGTCGTAAAGTGAAGATGTGATCCTGACAGCCTCTATTCAGCCTGAATCCAGCTTGTTCTTCACCAAGCTTTTCTTCCACAATTCTTCTCAACCGTTTTTCAAGTATACTTGCATAGATCTTGCCAGGAACACTCAGTAGGGAAATACCTCTGTAATTCTCACATTCAGTTTTATTTCCCTTTTCATATATTGGTACTATGAGAGCTCTACTCCAATCATCAGGAATTTGTCCCTCTGTCCAGGCTTTCTGAACTATGCAGTGCAGCCACTGTAAGACTCTTATATCACCATACTTCAGCATTTCTGGGCGAATATCATCTACTCCTGCTGCCTTTCCACATTTCAAGCCTTTGATGGCTCCCCCCACCTTTGATAACCTGAATCCGTTCCTAAGAGCCCATGGAGAGACATGATCAATTGCTTGTTGAAGTTGTCCTTCAATTACCCTCATATTACAAGAGTGACAGTAAATTGTGAAATCATCAACATATAGATGCTGCCAAAAGTGGGAGCTAGCTGTTCAATGATTAACTTTGACTGCAAAGAGTAGCACACTTAATACAGAGCCTTGAGAACACATCAGTAATGCCAAAATATCAATCGTTTAATATGCTATATCTTCAGGCTGTGTCATAAGCTTTTTTCATTTCAGAGAACACTGAGACCAGATGTTCTCATTTCAAGAATGAGTCAGTTACATGTTTCTAAACAAACCAAATAGCCCAACATAGAAAGATGTCTATGAAAACCACATTGTGTGAGGGAGAGAAGATCACAGTTTTCTAAATTCCACAGAAATCTGGCATAACTATTTAACCCAATATCTTACAAAAGACAGCTAGTCAGAATGATAAGTCAGTAATTGTTTGCTTGTGTTGGAAACTTTCCAGTTTTTGAGAAGCCTGTTTCAAGTGTCTGGAAACTCTTCCTCTGTAAGTCTTTTCTTGCATAGTAAGAGAAGGAGATCCATGGAAGATATTATCAAGTTCTACTACCCTGGTATAAGGCAGTAAAGGATGCCTTTTTTTTTTTTTTTTTAGTTACTCCATAAAAAAATAGCGGTTTACGTGGCTCTAGCACACTCTTGCAGTTCTTTCATTATTTTAAAATAAATATTTAGTAGAACATTAAGTTACTGAATAGGAAATGATTGTCAGACATAAAAATATTTTGGGAAAATTTGGAGAAAAGAGCGAAGCTAATACTAATGGCAAATACCTGTTGGATTTCTGCTCAAGGCATGGACTGGTTATTATTAACACCCATGTTCCAACATAAAAATGTGCACAAATTCACATAGAGAAGAGACAAGGAATAAGAAAGTCTCATTGACTATGTTATTGTTGATAGTGATGTTTTCTCAGTGGTGCAGGACACTAGAGTATACATAGGATTTGAAATTGTAAGTGATCACCATTTAGTCTTGAGCAGGATAAAACTGAATTTCATATTGAAAAGAAGAAAAACATGTGTGAGAAAGTTTTAAAGTGAATTAAAGTTGAGCAGTTTTCAGATGTGAACTATGACTAAAATACACAAACATTATTCAAGAAAAAATGAAAGAGTTTGAGAACAGGAACCAAACCTTGGAGATTCAGTGGTAAATCCTGAAGAAAACATTGATTGATTCAGACAGAGAGGCAAGTGGCTGAGGTAGTCTGCAAGGATAGAAAGTCAGAACTCCATGGTGGACACAGGAAGTTAAAGAGCCAAAATAGGAAAAGAAGAAAAAAGCATATCAAAAGGTACCAGATAATAAGTCAACTTATGCTCTTAGAGAATGCAGAGACAATTGTGTAAGACAGATAAACACTGTGTAAAACTAGCTAAACAAAAGTCATGGGAAGACTTTGGTAAGAACATAGAAAATAAATATCAAAAAGGTGGCAAGATATTTTGGAGGTTGTTGTAGAAGCTCAGAAATGGAGGAAAAAGTGCTGTAAAAGGAATTAGAGATGATAAAGGTGACATGAAAACTGGTGAAAAAGATATCCTTGATGTATAGAGTAATTACTTCAAAAAATAGTTAAATGCAACAATCAATGACAGCATAGTAGTAAAAAACACTCAACAGGAATACAATCAATAATACATATCCATACTTGAAGAAAAAGCCATCAAAAGCCTGAAATATGGAAAGGCAGCGGGAGTAGATGATAATCAACCAGAAATGCTCGAATATAGAGGTATAATAGTCTTATAAGGGCTACACTTCATAGTTCAGAAGGACTGGACAGAGGAATGAATTCCAGATGATTGGTGTAGAGCTCTCATAGTACCCATATATAAAAAGGGAAAGAAACTGAATGCGAGAATTACAGAGGTATTTCTCTACTGATGAAGGTGAAGAGAGAAATGCACCACAAGACCTCACCTTCTCGTGGTGCATCCTGTTAGGCATCTACCGGGATACTGAACAAACAAGAATGGGCTGGAAATTGGAATGTAGCCGACCATATTGTATTCTTATTAGCTTAAACCAGTGGTCGGCAACCTTTCTGGAGTGAATAGCCATTTTTAAAATTATATCTGTTAAAAAAAAATTTAGGGAGCCACTGGCAGTGATGAGCAACCAATGGTCCACGGGCTGCATGCAGCCCTCTCAGGCTTTTTTGTGCGGTCCACGGTGTTCGTTTTATATGGCAGAATATTTTAATTAAAAATCTATCTTGTGAATGTTGATTTTTACATATGGATTTATTTGTGCAGGTTAAAAAATTAAAATATACCTAAATAATGGAAAATAAATTAATACTTTATCAATGAAAAAGAAAATATTCTTTATGCAGATCGAACTGAGTATTTGATTTACTATTTAATTGCTCATCACTGCTTTAAATTGAGAAACTAAATTGAAAAATATTATAATTAAATTATTTATTCAGTTTTTTTTTTTTTTATTTTTATACAGTAACACGTTATCATACTTGTAAAACACAGGGGTGGCATGTCACACAACATTATATGATATTTTTAAATATTAAATAATAAAACAAAGATTTCCTTCTCCTTACAAAAACATACATATAAAATCCAATAACATACTTATTTCTTTAATTTAAAAGATCTTCTTAGTGCGACTTTTGCTGTTGAACTTCTTGGGATAGTTTCTCAATATGCGACGAATACGTGTTATTTTCATTTTCAAACATGATAGACTCGCATTGTTTAGTTGGTTTCTCAACTTATCTAATAAAATTCATATTAGAAAATATGAATATTGTCTAATCGGTCGCAATACATATTTTGTTAATATTAATACTCTTACTTTTCAAGCAAATGGTAACAGCAGACTATGTCTTCTCTACGAGTTTCTCCTATAAGTTTCAGTATATCGAGTAATTCTTCCTGAGGTCCTTGAGAGTTTACGTATCTGCAGATAAGTACAATCTGTGCAATGTCATCCACATCACATGATTCATCACAGGCGATGGAGAATCCTGCTGTTGAATTGAGATCTGTAACCTGATTTGTTATATCTTCTCCCATTCGTACAGTTCTGTCCCTTACAATCTTAGCAGATAATGGCATGTCTTTTATTTCTGTAATTATTTCCGCATTGTTTTTAAAATCGCAGAAGAGAAATTCGGACATTTTAATAAAACACTTTTTCACATATTTGCCATCTGTAAAAGGTTTTCCTCATTTAACTGCTTGAGCGGCCACAAAACTAGCAATAGTTGTATTTCTTGATGCTTTTATCCATTTGGAAAATGAACATTTAGTTAGGATTACTTTGCATTGCAGCTCTTCTACTGCCTTTTTTCTTTCATCTCCCCCATGGATATGCTTTGTCAAATGTATCGTGTTTATTTAAAAAATGTCTTAGTATAAAAGCTTTTCATGGCATATTAAACACATTGGAATTTGCTATATTTGTATTCACTTTTAAACCCCCAATTTTCTTGTTCTATCTTTCTCTTCTTTGCTGACATTTTAAATACTATAAAAATATTTTTATTTTGTTAATATTTAATTTATGGCATATTAAACACACTGGAATTTGCTATATTTGTATTCACTTTTAAACCCCCAATTTTCTTGTTCTATCTTTCTCTTCTTTGCTGACATTTTAAATACTATAAAAATATTTTTATTTTGTTAATATTTAATTTAATGTTACAATATTCACGTTACCTAACACAATCACCAGTAAATGAAAGCACTGCAATGTCCACTACAAAACCTTTACTTATTTTAACAAAGTGAACAGATTTACAGACCACACCTGCACTATATGTGAAGACAATGGGCGCATACAGACAGGCAAGCACTACCGTAGGGCAACATGTGCTAGCCTAGCATGACATATTTGGTTTAATAAATTAAAACAACATAAAACATAACTTAAGTAATTTTAATTGGCATTACAAATATTTGACAAATCAGTGGGTTTATGAATGAATTCTTGCATTATCCATGATAATACAAGACGAATGTAAAGAAGGATTATTGTGTATGATTTCAAAGAGTTCAAACATGAAAGTATTAAATTTATCAGCATCGTATGTACTATTTTTAATTGCAAAATATCCTTGATTTAATGTAAAATGTCTTTAATTTATTGCAAATGCTATATTTAGGGTTTTTAGTTTCTAATTTAATAAATTAGAAATCTTGGGGGAGACCACACTCTTACCAAGCGCATCCCCCGGGTGGCAGAAACCCAAATGGGTTGCTCTGAATAAAGAGCCATGGACCAAAGGATGTAGCAGAGGCATGGCAAGCTGGCTACATTATTATGCCAGTAACTTTCATGAGCAGGAGAAATTCTACAAACCGAGATAGTGCTACTGCGTACGGGACAACCGACGTGCCTACTCAAAGACCACATAGAGTAGGTGAGAAATCAGCAATGTGGTCAGTCAAGGATGTGAAACATGTAGCCACCCTCAACATAAGATCACTATACTGAACCTGGAAAATTGCAATTAGTCCAGGAAAAGTTAAAAAGACTGAAATGGAGTATTTTAGGTTTCTCAGAGACACAATGGTGCAGAGATGAATTCATGGATTTACCAGAAGGAAGACTGTACTTCTCAGGAAGAAAAGATAACATACACAGAGAAGGAGTTGCATTATTAATTGAAAAGAAACCTACACACTCAGTAATTGAAACAAACCCAGTGTCTCCTAGAATAATCACAGCCAAACTTCAAGCAAAAAAAAAAAAGGTCAAACAATTAAAATAATCCAAATATATGCACCAGACAATAACCATTCAGAGGAAGAAATAGAAAATTTCTATGAAAAACTACAACAGGAAATTAGATAATCCCAAAAATAGAGAACTCATGATAGTGATGGGAGATTTTAATGCTAAAATAGGACAGTTCACAGAAGACAAAAAAGATGTGATGGAGAAATTTGGATACGGAGAGCTTAACAACAGAGGAGAACAATTACTCCACATCTGTAAAGCAAACGATCTAATGATTACAAACACATTGTTCTATCAACGCCCTAATAATAAATATACATGGACATCCCTGGATGTTAATATAAAGAACTGCATAGACTATATCATCATAAACAAACAATGGAAAAGATCAGTAAATAATGTATGAACATTAAGAAGTTTTGATTTTGACACTGACCACGAAATATTAACTGCCAAAGTGAAGATAAAATTCAACAGGAAAAACAATATCAGAAAAGAAGAAAACATCAACCTATCAAAACTAAAAGATAGCTCAAGCAGAAGTCGATTTTTAGAACAGATGTGCTCGAAATTAAAACCCTCCATCTTCCAGAACAGCGGAAAATACTGGGAAGAAGGAAAAGAAACAGTGTTATCAATTGCAAAAGACACTCTAGGTTCCAAACCCAAAATAAACAAACAGTGGATAACCCAAGAAATCATAGCTACCATAGAAGAGAAAAGAGAGGCCAAGATACTTGTAAACCAACAAAACAATGAAAAGAATAGAGAAAAATACAGAGCACTAAAAAATAAAGTTGATTATCATGCGTATCAAGGATTTAGGCCTAGCATGGCCTGTTCCAGTCTTAGAAGTCATCGTTGAATCGTTTAAGAGGACGTCCTGGTTTTCTTTTTCCTAATGGCTTGTTTTGGTAATCTTTCTGTTTTCATTCTTTGAATGTGTTCCATCCATTTCTGTTTATATTTTTTAATTTTTTCTATTACTGGTTCTTGGTTTAATTCTTTCATAATATCTTCGTTTCTTTTGTGATCAAATAGGGTATACTTTGCAGTTTTTTTCATAAACTTCATTTCTGCTGTTGTTAATCTTTGTCTTTTTGTTTTAGAATAAAGTTGATAACCTATGCAAAAAAGCCAAAGAAAAATGGTTAGAAGAAAAAGCTAAGAAATGTCAAGAAGCATACCAACAAAACAACCTAAAAGTCTTCCATGATACTGTAAGAGAAATTACAAAGGAATTCTCAGCAAAAGCAGTAACAATGATAAACAACAAGATGACTGAAACTGGGAATATTGAATATATAAGAAAAATCTGGTCAAACCATTTTAAAACTATCTACCACTAAGGAAACAAAACTACAATGCCAACAATACAAGAAAATAATGATCACCCAAAAATTTTACAAGATACGTAATAAAACAGATGAAAAACAATAAATCACAAGGCATTGATACTATCCCTACTGAACTGTGGTCATATGGAGGCAGCATATCAATAGAATATTTAACAATCCTATTCAATAAAATACTACAAACAGGAGAGATCCCAGATGATTGGAGAACTGGAAAGATCATCCCAATATACAAGAAAGGAGACAAGAGACTGCAGAAATTACAGACCAATCAATTTACTCCCTCACACCTATAAAATATTCATAAGAATTATACAAAATAGATTAAAAAACACCTATGAAGAAATGATAGGCATAGAACAAGCTGGTTTCCGAGGAAACTATTCAACATTAGACCAAATTTTCATATTGCACCAACTAGCAGAGCACAGCTGGGAAGACCATAAAGAACTATATTGTTGTTTTGTGGACTTTAAACAAGCTTTCGACAACATCAACAGAGAAATCTTAAAATTCTACTAGAAAAAGCAATAGACAAATATATAATACAGTTTCTGATAAAATATTACTCTGAAACAAATGCAATAATTAAAAAGGACACACTCACAAGAACCCACAGAGATCCAAAAAGGAGTAATGCAAGGATGCCCATTATCCCCATGCCTATTCAACATATATCTAGAAGAAGTTGTAAAGAAGGCAATAGACAATGAGCCTGGAATCAATGTCAATGGTTTAAACATAAATAATATCAAATATGCAGATGATCTTGTCCTTCTTGCAAGAACCCCAAATGCACTACAAAAGTTGATCAACAAACTAAACGAAACCTGTAAAACATATGACATGACAATAAATATACAAAAGACAAAAGTGATGAAAATAGGGAGGAATGGAACTACCATCTCAGCTACCCTAAATGGAGAACAAATAGAACAAGTAGACAACTTCATATACCTTGGATCAAAACTAACAGAAACAATAGATGAACTCAAAACAATCAAACACAGAATAGCAATAGGATGGACCACCATGGGAAAATTACAGAAAATCTGGAAAACAAACAAGATATCTAAGCAAGTCAAAATCAAATTATATGAAGGAATAATTATACCAACAGTCATCTATGGAGCAGAAGCATGGACAGTTAAAAAAAGAGAGAAGAAAAAACTGCTGGCATTTGAAATGAAATGCTTAAGAAAAATAAATAGAACAAGTTGAATAGAAAAGTAAACAAACATCACAGTCAGACAAGAACTAGTCTATAAAAAGACAATAATAGAAAAAATTAGAACAACAACAACTGAGATGGTTTGGACACACTGTATGCATGGATGCAGACAGACTTCATAACGTCCTAATCAATATCTTCCCAACTGAAAAAAGAAGACCAAGAATTACCTGGCTGAAATTAATAAAGAACATCTCGGGATGCAGAACATATAAGGAACTTTTTCGAACAGCAAGGAATAGAGAAGACAGGAAGAGCCTGCTCAAGAGAAGACTCAACCTGTCTTAGACGAAAGAGAAGAATTTAATAAATCACATTCATTTTGTATTATTCAAAGAAAAAAAAAAAAGATTGTTTAATAATGAAAACAGCCATATGCGGGTTTTGGAGTCACAGGTTGCCGACTCCCCCTGGCTTAAACCAATAAAATGATGGAACAACAAGACAGAATTTCATGCCAGCTGGGATGTCGCCCAGTTAAACAAGGCCCCCTGTTGTTTTTGCCAGGGAACCAGGGCAAACAGTAAAAAGTTAGCTACTGGAACAAATTCTGAAACACACCCCAACTCAATACCACCAGAGTAAGAGATCGGTACTGTCAACATAAGAAGCCTGAATGGCAAAGAAATGCAGCTAGCTGAGGAATTGGATAAGTATCAGATCGACATAATAGGGGTGACTGAAACAAAAAAGACAAACTAGTGAGAGCTTTCTGAGCAATAAATACAAAATATTATATTCAAGTAATGACAATCAAGGAAAAGAAGGAGTAGCCATAGTATTCAACACTAAATTCGAAGCTAATCTTCTTGAATGTCAGGTAATTTCAAATAGAGTGATGTGGGCAAATATCAGAATGGGGAACTGGACAAGGAGACTTATTTGTGCCTATGGTCCCACAGAAGGTTATACTAAGGTAGAAGTGGAGGAATTTTTTGATGCTTTAGAAAAAGCAACTGACACAATGAAAAAGGAAGTTGGTCCTTGTTGGGGATCTAAATAACAGAGTAGAAAATGATTGTCAGAAATACAAAAATATTTTGCGAAAATATCAAAGCTAATAATAATGGCAAAGACCTGTTGGATATCTGCTCAGGACACGGAATGATTATTACTAACACAATGTTCCAACATAAAAATGTGCACAAATTCACATATAGAAGAGGCAAGGAATAAGAAATTCTCATTGACTATGTTATTGTTGATAATGATGTTTTCTCACTGGTGATGGACACTAGAGTATACAGAGGATTTGAAATTGCAAGTGATCACCATTTAGTCTTGAGCAGGATAAAATTGAATGTCATACATTGAAAAGAAGAACATGTAAGAAAATGTTAAAGTGAATAAAAGTTGAGCATCTCTCAGATGTAAACTGTAGACTTAAATACACAAACATTATTTAAGAAAAAATGAAAGAGTTTGAGAACAGGAACCAAACCTTGGAGATTCAGTGGTAAATCCTGAAGAAAAACATTGATTCACTTATCTGCAAGAATAGAAAAGACAGAACTCCATGGTGGACACAGGAAGTTAAAGAGGCAGTGAAGGAAAAGAAGAAAGCATATCAAAAGTTCCTGGCAAATAAATCAGCTTGTACTCTTAGAGAATACAGAGACAAATATAAGAAAGCTAAACACTGTGTAAACTAGCTAAACAAAAGTCATGGGAGGACTTTGGCAAGAATATAGAAAATAAATATCAAGAAGGTGGCAAAATATTCTGGGGACTGTTGAAAAGGAGAAAAGAGATGATACAGTTGATGTGAAAACTGGAGAAAAAGACATCCTTGAAGTATGGAGTAATTACTTCGAAAAATTGCTAAATGAAACAAGCAGTGATATCACAGTGGTAAAAAACACTCAAAAAGGCATGCAGTCAGGAATACATACCCATACTTGAAGAAAAAGCCATCAAATGCCTGAAATGTGGAAATGCAGCAGGAGTAGATGATATTCAACCAAAAATGCCAAGGTCTTACAATGGCTACACTGCATAGTTCAGAAGGACTGGACAGAGGAATGAATTCCAGATGATTGGAGTAGAGCTCTCATAGTACCCATATATAAAAAGGAAAATAAAACTTAATGTGAGAATTACAGAGGTATTTCCCTACTGAGTGTTCCTGGCAACATCTATGCAAGTATACTTGAGAAACAGTTGAGAAGAATTATGGAAGAAAAGCTTGGTGAAGAACAAGCTGGATTCAGGCCAAATAGAGGCAGGATCAAATTTTCACGTTACAACAAATAGTTGAGAAATTGTGGGAATATAACAAAGATCTGTATTTAAGTTTTGTAGATCTGGAAAAGGCATATGACACAGTGCCAGGAGAGAAGTTCTTCAAAGAGTTACAGTTGTATGGTGTCAATGAAGCATTATATCAAGCAATGCTTAGTCTTTATTTGAGTTTTAAGTCAGCATTTAGAACTGAAGAAAGTCTGGTGTCAGACTAGGATGTACATTATCCCCTCTGTTACTTATTATCTATATGGATCACATTATGAAGGAAAGTGTTATTAAATCTGATATCAAAATTGGAGATGTTAATCTCAGCTATTTACTTTATGCAGACGATGTTATACTTCTAAATAAATCCACTACAAGTCTGCAAGATTCCCTGACTAAATTGAATAACTGTTGTAATAGATTTGGTATTAAGGTCAGCAATAACAAGACAAAGAAAATGAAGATTGGCAGAAACATTGAAAATATCAACTGCATTGTGAATGGAGAATCTTTACAAGAAGTAAAACATTTCAGCTACATAGGCATGATTTTTATTGAAGATGGTAAATTAAATATGGAAATAGACAACAGTATCAATAAAGATGATATGGTAAGGAAGTCAACTGAATCAATATATATGTAATAATAGAGAAATTAGTCAAAAACACTAAATTAGCTGTATAGAAGACAGTGTTCAAACCAATTTTAACTAATGAATCTGAGAGCTGGGTGAGAAATAAAACATTTGACCAAAGACGAGATACCACAGATATGTATGCAAGTCCTGAGAAAGATTAGAGGGTGAACAGATGGCATCAGTGGCAATATATTAAAAACGAGGATATTAGGAAAGAGCTTAATATTGTTAGCATCCAGGAGTGTGTTGGCAGAGTTAATCTCAGGTGATATGGTCACTTAAATAGAATAGGAGAGGAAAGATTAGCAGAAGAAGTGTTCTCTTTGTTTGTCTATAGTGTTTTTTGAAGTGTTAGTTTGGTAGGAAAAAGACCAAGATATAGGTGAATTGATACAGTAAAAAGTGCCTTAGAAGATGGAAATATAAGATCTGATAATGTTGGAGTCTTGACAGGTGAGAGATTGCTTTGGAGGAAAATTGTAGATAGGAAGTTAGTAATGGCATAAGTTTTTCATGTAGTACTATCATATCCTGCACATCCCTTTTGGGTACATATCGGGAATTTAATGATGGTGAAGTTACTGCTGAGATTCTAGCAAGATATTTCTCATAGTGTCTACAATAAGCTTTGGGATCAGCAACAAAATATCCATTATGTTCCAAGGTTAACAAACGACATGCCCTACCTTTTATTTTCTGGATTTTATCCCATAGAGTTTTTCAGTTATTGGAGTGATTAAATCATTAATTTAATTGGATACTTGGGTTACACAAAGGCTTTGGATAGAGTTGAAATCAAGATGATGTTTTTGGAATTATGCTGTTGCTGTTTGGAGAATACTATGTTACATACATTACTGCTTCATTGGTAGGTGTTTTACTGACTGCTTCAGCATTAAATTTTGCAAGGTGGGAAAAAGCATTCCAGTCAGCCTGGTCCATTTTCCACATGGGCATCATTTAGGAGAACATAGTGAAAATAACAGGAAAATGATAACTTCCATAGATGTTTCCTTTGATATCCCAAATGAGCAGTGGAAAAATGGCAGGAGAACACAAGAAGGCAAGTATATGGAAGATGGCATGGACTATTTTTAAGAAGAAAGAGGTCAGGATTTTGAGCATTAACTCAATGATATAACCTCGTACATTCGTGGTGGCCAACACGAATGTATACTGTCCCACAGAGTGTTGGCACCATTAAAGTCCATGACCTTAATGGGCACATTTGAGGCAATTGCAACATAAGATTATCAAATTCAATCCCATTTAACAACTCATTGATAAATAAATGGAACATACTGTAATAACGAATTCAAGGATAGTCAAATTGCTAATGCTTCCACAGCTGTATTAAGCTGGACATGCATGCTGGAAAGGAGTATTAATGTCCACTAGAATAGCTACTTCACCATGAGTAAGCTCATCTTCAGTTCTGTCCTTAAGCATAACAGTGAGGACTCCACCTCAAGGAAATTCCTTGAGGTGGAGTCCTCACCAGGTTTTAAATGTTTCCTACAGACAGAAACAGAAGTTGTTTCAGCATCAGAATCTTTATATCATCAATATTTTGGCAAAACCCACGAAAGTTCCATTGTAAAAATGATCTATTAATTTGACTTTGTAGACTTATCTAATTTCTGATGGGTTGAGGGCTTACCTTTATCAGCTTTATATTTATAAGCTGATTTTGAGATGTATGGACAACCAATGCCCATATCTTCCTCTGTTCAATACATCTCTGTTCCTCTATACAATATTCAATACATCTGACATGTCAAGATCATTTTGGAGAGTTTAGTTTTTTTTCAGTAGATGTATCTTTTTTTCTGTAAAAATGTCTAGTGGTATATCTTTCGGTGATGTCCTTAACAGAATGTTCTTGATTAGTATATTCTCATTGAAATGGAACATTTTTGGAGTTGTTTTGGGAGCAAGACCATAGTTGGTGTAATTGATGAGCTCCACAGAGAAGCACCTATGATCATAAAGTTAGTGTATGGTGAAGCTATCAGATGGGGAATAGACATGAGTTTGCATTGCTGTCAATGTATTTTTTTAACTGTCACCTTCTCAGCATAAGAAGATTTCAGGATAGGTGTGATGGCTAGCTTTCTCTTTGCATCCTGATATGATATATTTTGTTCTGTTTTTATCTTCTACATTTCTTTTTCATCTTTCCACCTCTGAAATGTATAGGAGTTGGCTGAATGATCTCCATAACAGTTGAAGCATTAATCTTTCTTGGAAGTTAAAGATTTATTACGGTGGTCTTTACTATCACATGGGGTACACATCGTAGAGCCATGACAGACAATTTGGGCATGTCCATATTTCTGGCATTTAAAGCATCTCAGTGGATTAGGTATCAGCCTAACATGAGAGTTGACATACCTGTTTTTACAGATATTGGAGGTTTAGGTGTATTAAAAGTAAGGATGGTATTCCTGTAAGAACCAGGTGACCATCCCTATCTATCAAGATGCACCTTATACCTATCACCTCCAATCTTGAAGATCAGAACCTATCTGCTCATCTGGACCATTATCAAGGAGATTCCATTTTGATATCACTCCTCTATACAGCTTAGTACAGGCAGCCCTCGGTTTAGGCTGATTCACAATAACAGCGGTTGCCTGCACGTGTTTTCTTACTGTAGCGTGGTTGACTGAGAAACCACACTAGCAGGCACTCTAGTATTTGAGTGTTTACTGAGCTACTATGACGTATATGTATCAAACCTAGTTTTAATGTTGAATCTACCTAATTGTTCTATTTAATTTTTTTTTTTTTTTTTTTTTTTTTTTTTTTTACGTACATATGTATTTAAATTGATAAAGTACGTAATTAAATACCATGTCTGATAATAGAAGGGCAGAAAAATAAGCAGAACTTGGTGTTAAGAAGGAGCAGAAATCAATCACACTTCAAAAGAAGATGGATGTGATTCGATGAATGGAAGATGGACAGACACATGCTAATGTCTGTAGAAGTATGAACATCTCCATCGACTGTTACTACAATTATGAAAAATGCAGATAGAATAAAACAGTCTTTGCAACAATCTATAACAGCACTAAATGCAAAACATGTACGTTATATCAGGGATAAACTTCATGAAAAAATGGAAAAATTATTATCATTATGAGTGGATGACTTCAATCAGAAAAACATTCCTCTGAAGCAGGCTATTATAAATGAGAAAGCAAAAACAATTTTTGAGGATCTTAAAAAGACGGAGACAAAGAAACATTTTTAGGAAGCAAAGGTTGGTTCATGAGATTTAAGTCTCAAAGTAGTAAGTGCTACAGTGTCAAATTACGTGGGGGGGGGGGGGGGCAAGTGCAGATGTTGCAACAGCAGCTGCTTTTCCTAAAGAAAATCAAGACTATGTAGAACAAGGAAATTATCATCCTGATCTCATTTTTAATGTTGATGAGACTGGGCTCTACTGGAAAAAATTGCCATCACACACCTTCAATTCCTGTGAAGAACGTTCTGCTCCAGGTTTTAAAGCTGCAAAACATTTACGCTTTTGTTGGGTGCAAATGTCTCTGGAACTTTGAAGCTTAAACCAATGTTGGTGTACCATTCACAGATGCACCTTCAAGGGTCTAAAAACCATGCTGCCAGTCTATTGGAAATGGAACAAGAAAGCTTGGGTTACACAAGACGTTTTTATAGATTGGTACACAAATTACACTGGCCAACAAAAAAAAAAATTTTTTTTTCTGCTGATTATGATCTGACACTTGTTGTTTTTACTAATTTGGGTGCGCTGATTTCAAATATCAAAACCATTTTTCTCTATCACGTCAGGTTTTTCCTATATGGCATTTTCTTTTTGCTAATTTGTAAGTTTTTGATAGTTTTAAGGAGGCAGTACTATTTAGAGGATCAAAAAAATCGATTTTTTAATATTTTCTGAAAGTATGTACTTTTAAAAATCTGTTCCTAACTTTTTATCAAGAAATTCGAAAAATTCCCGAAGATATAGCCTATTATTCAAAGCGGTGCGCAGATCAGAATCAGAGCGCTCACCGCTCTCGCTTGTTAGTAAACGAATAAATGCATAAGAACCTGCAACAGCACGTACTGGCGCTTTGAATGCGAGAGAGACCGATAACTGACCTAATACATTTAGGTGATGACAACTGCCTAAAACAAATGAATGCTATATGAGTCATAGCAGACAAAGAATGATCGAAATCAGTCAATCGTTAATCAATTGTGAGAGTATGATTAGCGCTTATAACGTTTCAATAAAGTCTCTGGTTTTTTTTGTCTTGTTAATTGCATGTTAGTTGACAGTGAAGAAAATACATCATGTCTACTACTCGAAAATGTGTCAATAGTGTAGATTCCTTCTGCTACATTTGTGGCAGCTTTACTGTTCCCAGTCAAAGGACAAATACCACTAATTTCGTTAAGAAAGTGTACTTTGCATACTTTGACGTAAACTTGCAGATTGGGGCAATTCATGGGCTCCAAATAAAGTGTGTAAGTCATGTGTAGAAAATTTATGACAGTGGAGCAAGGGAAAACGCAAAAAATTAGCTTTTGGCATTCCAATGATTTGGCGTGAACCAAAAAAATCACGTAGATGATTGCTATTTTTGTTTAGTTCAGACTTCTGGTTATAATAAGAAGAATAAGAAAAAAAAACTGTGTATCCAAATCTCGACTCAGCAATTCGGCCAGTTGCTCATTCCAATGAAATAGCTGTGCCAATTTATAAAGGACTTCCTTTACTTGAGAACGAGCATGATCGGGATATGCCAGATGTTCTTGAGGAGCAAGACCTGGATGTTGATTTAGACAATGAAAATTTAATTTCTAGTTCTGGACCGCAACGTTTTACTCAAGCGGAATCGAATGACTTAGTAAGAGATTTGGGCCTATCAAAGGAATCACCGGAATTGTTAACTTCAAGATTAAATGAAAAAAAAATTTTACTGGAGCAAGATACGAAGATAACTTTTCATCGTAGCAGGGAAAGTAATCTTGTACAATATTTTAAACACGAGTGTGGGTTTGTTTACTGTAACAATGTGTCAGGTTTACTAACTGAAACGAGTGTTGTACAATATCATCCAAACGAGTGGCATTTATTTATCGACAGTTCAAGCAGAAGTCTCAGGTGTGTCTTACTACACAATGGGAATGTATATGGCTCAATTCCTATTGGCTATTCAGTCCACTTAAATGAAATATATGAGGACATTAAAAAGGTTCTGAAGTTATTAAAATATACAGACCATAACTGGATCATCTGTGTAGATCTTAAAATGGTGAACTGTTTACTTGGCTTTCAAAGAGGATATACAAAGTTTCCGTGTTTTCTATGCTGCTGGGATAGTCGAGCTAGAAACCAACACTGGAGTCAGAAACATTGACCTCTTAGAATATCCTTAAATGTTGGAGAACAGAATGTTATAAATCAACCTTTAATCGACAGAAAAAAAAAATCAATTTTCCACCTCATAAAACTAGGTCTTATGAAGCAGTATGTTAAAGCTTTAGATTTACAAGGTGACTGTTTCCAATACATATGTGAAAAATTTCCACGACTTAGTTATGAAAAAATTAAAGCTGGTGTATTTGATGGACCGCACAAATTAGAACTTTAATGAGAGACTCAAATTTCATCAACTCTATGAACGAAATTGAGAAAGAGGCCTGGACTTCATTTACTATGGTTGCGAATAATTTTCTTGGAAACAAAAAAGCGTGCAATTACAAAGATCTAGTGGAAACAATGCTTGAAAATTTCCAGCGCCTAGGTTGCAACATGAGCATAAAGCTTCATTTCCTATACAGTCATCTTGATAGATTTCCCGAGAATTTAGGTGCTGTAAGCGATGAACAAGGCGAAAGATTTCATCAAGACTTAAAAACTATGGAAGATCCGTACCAAGGAAGATGGGATTCTCACATGATGGCTGACTACTGTTGGAGTATTCAAAGGTATTGCCAAAACAGAACACACAGCAGAAATTGCTACAAACAAAACTTTATTCCCTGAAACTCATGTGCAAGTGAAATTGTTATTTTTTTTATAAATATTCTTGTAATTTTTAATGAATATTGTTAAGTAGTTATGTATCTAATTATCGGCCTCTCTCATTCAAAGCGCCAGTACATGCCGTTGCAGGTTCTTACGCATTTATTCGTTTACTAACAAGCGATAGCTGCGAGCGCTCTGATTCTGTTCTGTGCACCGCTTTGAATAATAGGCTATATCTTCGGGAATTTTTCGAATTTCTTGATAAAAAGTTAGGAACAGATTTTTAAAAGTACATACTTTCAGAAAATATTAAAAAATCGATTTTTTTGATCCTCTAAATAGTACTGCCTCCTTAAAACTACCAAAAACTTACAAATTAGCAAAAAGAAAATGCCATAGAAGAAAAACCTGACTTGAGAGAAAAATGGTTTTTTCTCTATCATGTCAGGTTTGAGTGCACTAATTTGGGTGCACTGATATTTGAAATCAGTGCACCCAAATTAGTAAAAAACAAGTCTCATATAAAAGTCAGCAAAAATTGTGTTGGACTGTGTTATTTTTGTCCTACTGTGCTTCGCTTCTGTAAAGAAAATGATTTGCCAGCCAATGCACTGCTTCTCTTGGATAATGTTCCTGGACATCCTCAAAACCTTGCTGAAGTAAGAACACCATTGGATGTCAAGGTTGTTTACATGCCCCCAAACACAACATTGCTTTTGCAACCAATGGATCAGGGGATTATATCAATCTTCAAAGCCTATTACTTCAGTATAACATTTATGGAAATGGTAAGAGTCTTGGACACTTCAGGAAAAACTATTAAAGACCATTGGCGGTCATTCGATATTTTGAAGGGCATTAACAACATCGAGGCAGCTTGGAACGACGTGTCAGCAAAGTGTTTAAAAGGAGCATGGCAAAATCTTCTTCCATCATTTATGCATGACTTCAAGGAATCAGAGCAAGAGGAGAATGTTACTGACGATGTTACCAAGCTTGAGTGAGAGGTGGGATTGTACGATATTCGCAACTGAAGATGTGACAGAAGTCTTAGAGAGCCATGATAAATTGCTTTCCAATGAAGACTTGAAAGAATTAGCCGAACAATTAAGTCAATATCCAAAGGAGGAGCAAGAAAATGAAGGAAGTCCTCTGAGAGACGGCCGATACAGCGTATCCTTGCAAGCATAGAGACATTGACTGATGAACTCTGCGAAATGGACTACAATTGGGAATGGAGTGTGAACATAAAAAAGGAATGTAATCAAATCTATTCGACCTTACACTGAACTCCTTAAAGAAAGAAAAAGAAAATCTTGGCAGTTAACACTGGATACTTTTTTGGAAAAAAAAAAAAAAATGCAGATGATCAGAAACCAGGTACTTCAACATAGAAATATGTAATATCTTTTCCAAGTTTCATATTTTTTGTATATAATTTTGTTTTGTTTTCGTTATTAATAATTTTATTAACAAATATATATGTATGTATTATCAAAGATTTAAATATAATAATGTTACACATACTTCGTGTGCATATTTTTTGACTGCGCGGAATATAACTTCATACCTCCCATTAAAATTGGGTTCGTTTTACGCCTGTTTTTTCAGGAACGGAACTGAAGCGTGAACCGAGGGCTGCCTGTATTTTATGAGGAGTTACTATAATTGGCATTTCACCCATTAATGTTGTTCAGAGTTGAATGTTGCAGATATTTTTCAACAAGAATATCAACAGTGTAGTTTTTTTTTTCTTAATGAAATCCTAAATCTTTTTGAATAAAGAAGAGTGACAGCTTCCCTATTAGCTTTTCATCTAGCATGGATGATGAGAAACACTGGTACATTTATATTGGTCAGATGTCTTTTGTTTCTTACTTCTCTTATCAAATGAAATATCTACATTATTTGTAATTTGTTGGATATGGACATGCCTTGTGAAGATCCATGAAAAATGGGAGGATGAAGGATTCATGCTTAAGGGATTTTTTTTTTTTTTTTTTTTTGTTTAGCACCAGAGCTTCTCTCCACCACGAGCTCACACATGGATGCTTATTAACCAGCAACCAATGACTGCACTAAGGAGCAGAGCCCAGGGCTACCCTGAATGCTATACTGATGCCATAGCAAGCCTTAGAATGCCTGCAGTCTATTAACCAGAAGAAAAATATTGATGGATAGAAACTTACAAAAGTCATAATATACCAATAGATGGAATTTTTCATTTCATGGAGGGCAAAGAGAATGGAAAAATTGGGAAATGTACCATGTGGGCATAACGTGCATTACTTAGATAAAGAAGATAAAAGCAGGTGAGATCTTACTAAATAATAAATACAAGATGGATTCAGGCAATAATAATCAAGGAAAGAAAGAAGTTCCGATAGCATTCATCCTAAACATGAAGATAAACTTCTTGATCTGAAGGAAGTTTCAAGTAGTTATATGGGAAATTTGAAAATAACAATGGAAAATGAAACTTATCCATGTCTATGGTCCCACAGAAGGTTCTCTTAAAGAAGTGGATTTTTTGACTCATTAGAAGAGACAGCTGACATAAACAAAATGGAAAAAACAGTGTTAGAGATGTAAACAGCAGATGGGAAAACAAACCAACCAGGCATATACGAACATATTAGGAAATCTGGAGAAAAGGGCAAGGTTAATAATAATGGTAAAAGCATCTGCTGATCTTCAGGAAAGGTCATGGCATCGGTGTTTTGGGAAGCTAAAGGCATTTTGTTTATTAATTATTTTGAAAAGTGTTAAACAATAACCAGGGAATATTATTCCGATCTTTTAACTAGACTAGAAGAAAAAATTCATGAGAAAAGACCCGGTTTGGAGAAGAAAAAAATTATATTTCATCAGGACAATGCACCTGCTCACAAAGGTTGGCAAAAATTAAGGGATCTATGAATTGTTCGAACATCCCCCCCATTCCCCAGATTTGATTCTCTCTGACTTCTATCTCTTTCCAAAACTAAAACTCTTCTTCACTGGTCAGCATGTTTCTTCGAATCAAGAGGTGACTGCAGCTGTAGAGGGATATTTTGCAGATCTTACTGAGAACCACTACAGGGATGGGATAATGGTGCTGGAGCATCGCTGGAATAAATGTATTAGTCTTAAGGGAGATTATGCTGAAAAATAATCTCTGACTCTCTTTCAGTAATCTGAAAAATAATTGTCAGACCACCTTTGTACAATAAGGTGCCCATGGAAAAGCTTTTCAAAACACTATAATTGTATGGGGTAAATGGAACATTATACAGGGGCAATACTTATGTAAGTTGTCTTTACTTCGTCAGTCAGCAGATAGAACTGAAGGAAATACAGGAAGATGGTTTGATGTCAAATAATGTGTAAGACAACGATGCACGTTATCTCCACTCTTATTCATCATCTATATGGATCACATGAAATTAAGTGGCATTAGGCCTGATATTAGAATTTGAAACATTAGACAACTGCTTCATGCAGATGATGTGGTACTCCTAAACACATTCAGTGCACATTTCCAGGATTCACTAACTAAACCGAATTAAAGCTGTAACAAATTTAGCAATAAAAAGATCAAAATTGTGGAAATGGGTATTAACATAGGAAACTTTAGTTGCATTATCAATGGAGAATCTACAGAACAAGTAAAATATTTCATCTATTTTAGTAATAGTTTTAGATGAAAACAGCAAATTACATCATTTGGAAACAGACAGCTGAATAAGCAAATCTGGTATAATGAGAAGGGAACTGAATAAATTTATATGGAATAAAAGAAATTAGCCAGATCATCCCCTTGTTCTACCCCCTTTTCCCCAATGTATGAAAAATTTCTTCAACATTAACCCAATAACAACCCTTTACTAACTTAAATGTCTCGATATCCCATCTTCCTTCCACTTACCACTTTCGTCAGTCTTCTCTGGACCCTTTCAATATATCCTCTTCACCATGAGGAACCAAGGGACCAAATCTGTGCACAATAAGTCATATGAGGAATGATCAAGGCCTTATACAATGAAACTAGAATCTTTTTATTTTGATTAAGGACCCCTGCACATTGTCATTGTCCGATGCAACAACTACATAATTGTGCAATGTGACCAATCAGATCTTTGTCCACAATCACTCCAAGGACTCTCTTGTCTCCTCAACTTCTTCCAAAATTTCCCCACCAAGTGTATACTCTTGCATGCTGTTGTTGCCTAGCAAATTTCATAACCTGATACTTTGCGATACTGAACTGACATTTCAGTGTTGCAAAATATAAGGTTATGAAATTCCTGATCAATTCCTCATCACTCACCTTAGTTTTGCATCCAGGTATGTCCCTTGTTCTGCATCATCTGCAAACAGTTATATATCACCAATTAAACTGATCAAAATATCCTTAATATATAAATTAAACAACAATGGTACTAAAACAGACCCTTGTGGCACACCACATATTAGTGGAGTTTTTAAAAATTACAATGGACAAACAAAGAACTAAAATCTCACTTATATTGTCATGTATTGCTACAGATTTTTTTTTATTTATTTTAATTGTTATCCATAAATTTTTGATTTACTGTCTACTGATTCATATGTTTACATTATTTCAATTTAGTACTATTTTTGGCATTATTATCAAAATCAATACTTCTAAACTTCATACTCCAATATATAAAATTCACATTAACGACAATTTATATTCAGTAACAAGCTATTAGCATGTAGCTTACCACTGGGATATACAAGGGCATCTCCATCCATTTAAATAAGCTTTTGTAGGATAACTGTATTCAAATTCAGATATCCCACAAATTAAAAATAAAAAATGAATTAAAGCTAAGCAATTAGCAATGCAGGGCAATTTTGTTGTTAGTTAAACAGTGATTGTTTCTGTATGTCACAAGCAAGACTATTTGAGAGTTTTTTTTTTTTTTTTTTTTTTTTTTTTTTTTTTTTTTTTTTTTTTTAAATCTTTGGCTACTGAGGACTTGCTAAGATGAAATACATTTGTTTAAATTAGATATTAAAGCTTAATTGTAATTTTGTATTAGCCATGTAAACAAATGTTTACATGTCAGTTATGCAAAGCGAAAGTTATCACTGCAAGTCATGTTGCATGAAAGTAATTAAATGAGCCTACCTCAGTGCATAAAGGACCGAGAAATGAAGAACTTTTATAAATTCCGGTTCTTTCATAATGAAATTATAAATGAATAAATCTTTCTGCACTGTAAAGAAGGAACTTTGCCATTTCAAGCCCAACAATGGAAAATAGTAATGGCAGAGCACAGCAGACTTGAGTAGAAGTTTCCCAGTTGCATTTCCAAACATTTCTAGGTGATCAACTGTCCACTGAGTAAAAAAAAAAAAGTAGGAGTAATGCTGTGGAGTTTATGTCTTCAATACACAAAGACAGGACAAGAAATTAGAATCAGAAAACAGAGGATATCCTCATATAAAGCTGAAAAGAAACTTTATTACTTGCCAGTTCATGTAGAAATGGACTCAGTAAAGTTGTTTTAGTTAGAATCACTTGTCTCAGTACAACAAGTGATTTCTAACTATGGATATTGTTTTTGTTATTTCTTCACAAGCTTTCATATGGAAGGCAAGGTTGTTGATATGGTTTTAAGAAGAATGTTGAAACTTTCATATACAAGATAATTCAATGGGGCTTACTGTTACTTTATATATAGAAAGTGAAGTTACAGAATTGTCTTATATAAAGACAAGATATGTTTTCCTCAGTGTTCTGTGATTTTAAGATGCAAGAAGAATTTGATTATGTTGCTGTCATACAGAGAGCACTTTTGTTTTGTGTTAGTCTTTCTCCTCTGTGAACTCAATAAAGGAATACGTTCTCTAGGAGGCAAGAGACTAAGGCTCAAGAAGTTTTGTCCAGAAAGGACAAACACTGTTGACTTATGTAATGGAAGGAAGACTATGTAGCTTGAAGTTGTAATATGAAAGAATACATTGGTGCTTGCATAGTAAGTTGTTGATTTGATGTATATATTTGTATTAATTGCAGATTAAAGATTTTTATTTTGGTTAAAGAGAGTGTGAAGACTCAATCTCTTAATGGGTTAATATGTCAATTTAAGAGGTTAGATTACATATAAGATACCCTGAAATACTAACTTGCATGCAAACTAGAATGTAGTAGACAGGCAAAGAGCCATATTATCAGGTGGAAATTTGTTCTGTAAGAGAAGATGCAGTGGTGTGTGTGTGTGTGTTGGGGGGTCACATACCATGCCTGAGTGTTGATGCAAAATTTTTTGGCTAGGTAATAATTAGGGCTGTCTAAACCTGCAACTATCAGCCAAAACAAAACATTGCACTATAATTATGGGAAAGTGAACATACTGTGGTAATCGCTTTTTAACCATGCCAGATGGTCAAGAAGTGACAGGCTCAAGTAATTTAAGTTTTCTTTTTAACCTTGTTACTTGGATTGTGCTATGAGAGACTAACTGATTCGTCTAATTAAGGTAAGATGATCTATTTAAGACAACCATAGAATTGTCCTTGTTAGCCTTTGTTATAACGATATCCTTATCAGCGCTTGTGATGAATTCATAGCTGTTAGTTCTGTTTTGGTGAGATTATTGCTATATTGCTTTGGTATTATTCAAAATGTTACAAATTTCTAAACAAATTTTATCAGCTATATTAGTTAGATTAAATTTAATGCCCCAATGCACATCTGCTATATGCTACTACAAATTTGTGGCTTTATTAAGTAGCAAAAGTTCACTATTATTAAGGGTGCAGCTGGTTGCTCCTACTATTCCCAAGGGAAGAAGTGTCCTGATTGGTTATATTTATAAGATGGTCATTCAAATTTATTTCTGAATGAGCGTGCGAGAGTTTTGTAAGAAAATGTTTAATCTGCACACATTTCATAAATAGGCTGATATTCTTGAAAATAACTAAATTCTACATAATATAAAATTCATTTTGAATGTCATTGTTTTAGTGTATGAAATTTAGCTGTAAGCTTTTCTTTTAGTTTCCAGAATATTTTAGCTGAGTTGTCAGATCTTTTCATGGACATTCCAAATATCAGGATCCATGTAAATAGAGAGTTCAGATTTCAAATCGATAACTTTGGGACAATACTAAGTTTTTGTGGGCTGCCTGAATTTGCTCCCTAAGTAGTGCTTTCTCTGTGCAGGTCCAGAGTGCTTTAGCCAACATAAATTTCTTTTTAAGCTTGATGCAGATAGGAATAAGACTTTTCCTATCTGATTGATCAAAAGTGAAACGCATATCTTTAGCTTATTGTAATGATTGCGAGTCAAATCTCCATGAATAATGAAAATCCTTTCCTTTCGTAGTTACACAGTGATCAACATTCATTTTAATAAATAATGGAGAAAACTATCATGTTATAATAATTTCACCTTTATATAAACCAAAAAAAACACCTGACACTTCTTAAAATGAATGCTGATCACTGTAACTATGAAAGAAAAGAATGATGAGAAGAAGCATCAATATATCTCCCTGAAGTAGTCGGAAGTTTTTTCACTTGGTTAAACTATAAATTAAAGATACCAAGAAATATATACTTGGTTTAATCCTTTACCCAAGTGTAAGCAAACAAAGTTTATGTCTGGAGTATTTTCAGGACTAGGGCAACTCATATATAGAAGCTAATGACTTCGCATCACTTGCATTAGTATCCCATAATACAAAGCACATATCCTTACAGGTATGTATAATGCTATGCATTATGGGGAAAGAGTCACTATTCACACTGGTTTCAACCTTTACTGAGGTCTCATCAGTGGGATGCCAGGCCCAGAGGTGTTACTAGGGCAATTGACATTAATGTCTTTAGGGTAAAGCAAGATGCTTTTCATATTCCCCGCTATCTGTTGCGGCTATAGTGAGAGTAGAATTTATGAGCAGTTTGCTCGCCCTGGATGGGCATGGAGATTATGCATCGCTACAGGAAGTTAAAATGGCATTTGGTCTTTTATATTTGAATATATCCGTTGCCTCGTATGCTACAGCTTGCTGAAAACTAGATCAGTGGGATGTATGGACGTCTTTAGGAAGAATTCAGTTGTTAAAGATTGTAGGAAAGAGAAGATGTAAGGAATATTTGTATCTTGATGAAGTTGATTGTTTCTAACATACCATGGAGCATTCAGAATCATTCTCAAGCACTTGTTTTGCACTCTTTGTAGTTTGAGCATGTTGGTATTAGAGGTGTGGCTCCAGGCTGGAGAGGCGTGAGTGATTATAGGACGAATCATCATCTGGTATAACAGCAATTTGATTCTGTTGCTTAGCTTGCTGTTTCTATTAATTAGCAGATAGATCTGGGTGATGGCTTTAGATGCCTTTGCACACATAGACTTGATGTGTTGGTTAAAAGTTAGTTTTTTGTCGAGCATCACACCCAGGTATTTTGTTTCCATCTCCACGGAATTTAGTATTGAATAGTAATACGTCTCCTGCAGGAGATAATGGCCTTTTAGTGAAGAGAATGGCTGAACTTTTTTGGAAATTTGCTTCCAATCTCCATTTGGAAAACCATCCCTCAAACTTGAGGTTTTCTTGAAGCTTTCTGGTAATGAAGTGTGGTCGGAGAGATCTGGTTAATATTACTGTATCATCTGCATATAGGCCATGATGGATGACATTGGATTGTGCAGGATATCTGACATGTATATAGAAAATAGCAATGGAGCCAGTAGGGATCCCTGCGGCACTCCGGCCAAGATGAGGTAGAACCATTGATCTCGACTTGGATGGATCTGTTCTGTAGATATGATCTGACTAGATGTACCATTTTTAGTGAGATACCAGCTGAGATAAGTTTGTGTAGCAGTCCAAAGTGCCATATTTTGTCAAATGCTTTTGATAGATCTAGAAAAACATCTCCTGTGCACTGGCACCAGTTATAGCTGGTGGTAACGTATTCCACAGTTCTGTGGATTTGTAGGGTAGTACTATGATGCTGCTGAAAGCCAAACTGCTCTTGGAAGGATGTTTAGTTCATTTACTGAAGCTTGAAGTCGTGAGAAGATGACCTTCTCTGCAATCTTACCCAAGTTGGAGATGAGGCTGATTGGACGATAGTTGTGGGGGAGGTGTGGGTCCTTACCTGGTTTATGAATTAGGATTACATCAGTCTGTTTCCAGATGGAAGGAAAATAGTGAAACATTAAGATGGCATTAATGATTATAGTCAGGAGCTCTACGGGGCAGCAGTTTGATCAAACTATCTGAGATACCGTCTGGCCTAGGAGCTTTTTTGTTCTTTAATAATATCATATATTTTAGCAGGTGATGTGGGTGCAGTATGGTCAGCACTGGTATCAGGGAGTTTTAACGAGTGTCTGACCTGTCTGTGGATTTTATATAAGTGATTGAAATCTAAGTTGTCATATGAAGGTTTGCACTGCTCCCCCAGATTCTTTGCTATGGCTTCTGCCTTGTCTACATCTGTGTGAACAAGGCCCTGGTCAGATAATATGGGTGGGTCTGTTTTTATTTTTGATGTTTCTCAGTAGTCCCCATTTATTAAGAATTTAATACAGCATGCCAAACATAACTAAGCATCCAAGTAGTGAATGAAAAAGGAAACCCTTAAGTACTGAAGAAAAGCTTGGTGGGTAGCAATGACTAAAAAATCTATTGAACAAGTGGTGGGATCCACACTGTTGGAGAGTTATTAACTGGTGGGCCTCCAGGAAGCAATGAAGTTGACGAATGCTCAGTATGATTTTTTTGAGAGAAGTGAGGTGACCATAACAGTATGATTCAAATTCACCTACCATAGATGTCTCCTTGTACTCCTCCCACCTCACATATACAATGAAAAATTTCATCAACTAATATTCTAAAACACTCTTTCAGAAGTTTATAGATCTCTATCATATCATCCCTCTTTCTCCTGTTTAAGTGTTTGCTCTCAATCTCTCATAATCAACATTATATAATCCTGATAAACTCTTCTTTGCACCATTTCTACAGCTTCTTTATACCCTGAGAACCCAAGGAGACTAAATCTGTGCATAGCAGTTCAAGTGTAGAAATATCAAAAACTATGTAAAGAGGCAAAATGACTCCCTTATCCTGACATGTTAAGGTTTGCTTCAGCACTGCAATTATCGAGTTATATTTATAACTTTTGGTTGTGACCTTTGAACTTCCTATCCACCACAACCTCAAGATCCCTAGCCTCATCAGTTTCTCCAAACATAATCCTACCAATATAATGTTGGATATCTTATCATGCCAAAATGCACGACAGGACACTAACATTGAAATCTAATCACGTGAAGACTGCCTTGGCAAGATGCAAAAATTAAATATCAAGAAAGTGGCAAAATATTCTTCAAGCACCTGCTTACAAATGCTTTTTTTAAGCAGGTGCTTTATCCCACCTACAGTACATTTGAACCGTGGGTGGGGTTAAGATTTTTTTTTAAAATCTTTTATACATTTTATATAAAATGTTTTTATTTTATTTTATAGTCATTTCATAGTCCAGGAATCTGGCTCTAGAGAACCCAACATGGAACTTTTTCAAGACGCCTTGATATATACCATCATCCAGCTCTGGGTGATGGTCTCACACCAGGCAATGAAATTCATTCCCACCTAAAGACAATCATGACAGCCATGTGAATTGTGGGATCTGAACTCACAGTCTGCTGGTTTGAGGGTAGATATGTTATCCACTTGGCCAACTGGGCTATTCATTTGTCCAGGCAATGAATAACAGCAAGGTGGTAGCAAACATTCAAGAGTAATGCGATCAGGAGACATCAATACTTGAGACAGAAAAGCCATCAAAAATCTGAAATGTGAAAAAGGTAGCTGGAGTAGATATTTGATCATAAATGATAAAATATAGAAAGTATAGTGTTTTACAGTGCCTACAAATGCATAATTCTAAAGGACTGGTAAGATGGTTGAATTCCAGATGATCAGAATAGAGAACTCTCATGGAACCCACCTATAAAAAGGGAAATAAAACTAAGTTGAGGATTACAGAGGAATTTCTCTACTGAATGTCCCCACAGTAAGATTTATGCAAAGCATACTTGAAAAGAACAAGGTAGGTACTGGGAAGATAGAGGCTATCAGGATAGATTTTCACTTTGAAACAAATACTTGAAATCATGAGAATATAACAAGAATCTGTATTTACATTTTGTAGATATAATAGTAAAGGCATATGACACAATACCAAAAGAAAACCTGGTCAAACACTACAATTATATGATGTTAATGGGACATCATATCAAGCAATAGATAGATAGACTATATTTTAGTTGTAAGTCAACAGTTAGAATAACAGAGGTGCAGGAAGATGGTTTATTGTTAAACAAGGTGCAAGACAAAGGTGACATTTTCAAGTTATTCATCAGTTAGATAGGCCACATTATGAAGGATTGAGGCATTAAATCTGATAGCAAAATCAAAATTCGTCCATACAGCAGAGACCGATATTAATATCAGCACTTTACTTTCTGCAATTGATTGTTATACTCCTAATCGGATTGAGTAAAAGTTTCCAAGATTCCGTAATTAATTTGAGTAACTATTATAATAAATGAAGTATAAATTTTAGAGAAGATTGCAAATTAAATAAGGGAGTAGACAACAGAGTAATTATAGCTAATAAGGATGTCAACTAACTAAACTTATATGAAAAAAAAAGAGAAATTATTCAAAACACTATGTAACAGTATACAAGACTATGTTCAAACTCATTTTAACTTATGGATCTCAGAGCTGAATTAGAAATAAAACACTTGATCAGAGACCGTGTGTAGAGGCTTAGGTGCTGTGAGGACATCACGTTGGAGGCTTAATGGATTGTATACAGCACTCAGAAAGGATTAAAACAGAATTTAATTCTTCCTATATTTCGTCTCAGTCAATGAGACATCTTCAGGGATTACACAAAAAAACTAATGTAACATATATGCAAATAATAAACAATACTAAGCCCAACCAATGGGTGATGCTAAAGTCCTATCTAGGTGGAGCGTCCTCTAAGGGTGGTTGTAGGTGGCCTAGAATGTAAAGTGGGACCTCTGGTGATAAACGTTTCCCAAATCTTAGGAAGCTTAATGCAACCATATTTGTTAAGATTTGGTTGATTCCTGAGAGCTGCTGATGATGATTCTCAGAATAGTCTCTCTTTTTTGAATTTGCTGAAATGGATCATGGTGGTTTTTTTTCCATGAGATCCTGTGGATTGTATCCAAGACATGGTCAGCCAGGCTTGACTGACCATAGTCGTGGTTGCAGATGTATGACTTATGTTCCTCCAGGCGGATAGTAGCTGATCTGCCTGTCTGTCCAAAGTATGCTAGTTTACAGGAACAGGGTACTTTATAGACTCCAGGCACTGAGAAAGGAGGGGGCTGATCTTTTGCAGAGAGGATGAGAGTAGCAAGTTTGCAACGGCACTTAAATGCTATGTGTAGGTTGTACTTTTTTTTAAAATCTTGGCTATTTTTCGGATGTGCCACGGATGTAGGGTATGGTGACGGCATTTCTAAACTCTTTCTGAAGAGAATACCGGGGAATGGGGGAGGACCCGATTTTTTTTTAATACTGTGATCACTGTAGCCATTAGAGAGGAAAGTGTTGTGTATGCGATCAAGCTCAGTTCCACTGGAACAAAGATTGTGGGCTCTCTTGGTAAGAGCTTTAATAATGCCATATTGTTGAGCGGGGTGGTGGGAGAGTTTGTGAATGTATCTGCCTGTGTGTGTGTGGATTTTCTATATACAGTGAAGGAAAGTGTACCGTTGGGAAGGCGTGTAACTAAGGTGTCTAGGAAGGGTAAACAATTGTTCTTTTCCTTTTCCATCGTAAACTGGATTCTGGGATGTAGGCTGTTGAGGTGACTGAGGAAGGAGTCTAATGTGTCTGGGCCATGAGGCCAAATGGAGAACACATCATCTACATATCTTAGCCAGATAGAAGGTTTGAGAGGGACTGAGTCTATGGCTTGTTTTTCGAAATCTTCCATATAAAAATTGGCAAGAGGGGGGTGAACCCATGGCAGGTTCCTTCTATCTGCTTGTAGATTTTGTTCTTCCAAGAAAAATAACCAGAATTGATGGCAAAGGAAAAGAGATCTAAGATATCAGAAGGAAAAACGTTTTTTAAGTGTATCAATTAAGGGAATATTGGTAAACAATGAGGAGATGTGAAAGCTTATCAATATGTCTGTATTATTTAAGGTTAAATTTTCTATGAGGATTTTGAAATGGGCAGAGTTTTTTATATAGGATGTGGAAAGTCCAGTGAGGGGGTGGGTCAGAGAGTTGGTCAGCTGTTTTGACAGTTTGTAGTGGCTGCAACTTGGCTTTACAAAGGTTGTTAAATTTCTTGATAGGTTTATTTATTTTTTTAATTTTTTGAAATTCTTTCTGTGTGGAAGCTTCCGAGATGCCAGGTAGAATAGACCAAAGTTTAGAGTTAAGTACAGCGGAGAGCTCCAATTGTAAGGAGCTAATGGCGGCGTTCGTCACGGAGAGGGTCGCACGAGTAGTGGCGATTTGTTCCCTCAGTAGTGCCAAGCTGGCACGGTTATATATGTGAAGGGCTTTTTTGGAGTGAAAGTTGATCTTTAGCTTAACACAGTTTGGAATTACTCTTGTATCCTGATATCTTTTAAAAAAGGCCAGCCTATTTAGTTGCCTAGATAGTCATAGTTTTGACTTACCATATTGTCTAGATTTGCAAGCTAGATCTTCTCCATGAATGATCTACAAAAGATCAGCTCCCTCCACTCTCAGTGCCTGGAGTCTATAAAGTACCCTGATCCTGTCAACTAGCATACTTTGGACAGACAGGCAGATCAGCTACTATCCGCCTGGAGAAACATAAGTCATACATCTGCAACCACAACTATGGTCAGTCAGGCCTGGCTGACCATGTCTTGGATACAACCCACAGGATCTTATGGGGAAAAACTACCATGCTCCACCACAGTAAATTCAAAAAAGAGAGACTATTCTTAGAATCATCATCAGCAGCTCCCAAATCTTAACAAATATGGTTGCATTAAGCTTTCTAAGATTTGGGAAATGCTTATCACCAGAGGTCCCACTTTACATTCCAGGCCACCTACAACCACCCTTAGAGAGCACTCCACCTAGATAGGACTTTAGTGTCACCCACGTGGTTGGGCTTAGTATTGTTTGTTATTTGTATCTATGTTACATTAGTTTTTTTTTGTAATCCCTAAAGATGACTCATTGACTGAGATGACATATAGGAAGAATTAAATTCTGTTTTAATCCTTTTTGAGTGCTGTATACAATCCATTAAGCCTCCAACATGATCAGAGACCACAGATATAATTCTAAAAAAGATCAGGCAAGTGATGAGATGGCATCATTGGAAGAATCTCATTAAAACTGAGGATATTAGGAAGAA